>NW_028301573.1:0-64757 GCF_042242905.1 Orbicella faveolata | reverse complement strand
AACATCCAGGGCATAACCAAGCCTGCTATCCGTCGTCTAGCTCGCCGCGGCGGTGTGAAGCGTATCTCTGGTCTGATCTACGAAGAGACTCGCGGAGTCCTGAAAGTCTTCCTTGAGAACGTCATACGTGATGCTGTGACCTACACCGAGCACGCCAAACGAAAGACAGTGACAGCCATGGACGTGGTCTACGCTCTCAAACGCCAAGGACGTACTCTCTACGGATTTGGTGGTTAGGGAAGTGCCTGACTACAAGCTCCCCCTTAAAAAAACGGCTCCTTTAGGAGCCAACAAGTCTAACGAAAGTCCCGACCAGCAATAAATGCGATTCATTTTTAACAACAGCAACAAACAGTTCTATGTTGAACTTTAATTTGCGTTACCTTAGTGATGTAAAACAGAAGTTAAGAGTTGCAATAATAGCTGACATTTTTTTTGATCAAAGTTCTGTGTATGTAAAGTGTTGGGTTTTAGGTGTCGAGCGTTGATCAAATTAAGCGCTTGCAAACAAGGCCGTCGAGATAAGAGTTAAATTATGGTGTGTGTTTTCAAGACCAATCTGTTAACAATTTTAAGTTGGAATAGTCTTTCAGTAGGCAAATGAGATGACTGAGACAACTATAACTTTTTTTTTTTATAAGAACGTTAAGGCTGAGATTAACCAAGATTTTAAGAACATTCTGCCAGAACATTCCTCGGGTTGAGAGTCGGTTAAGAACGTTTTTATTCCGCTAATCTGTCGATTAGATGACAAGCATAAAATAAGGGTGACAAAAAAATGTAAACTAACCCAACTACTTACGGGCACGCTTTGTATAACATTAACAATGGTGTTCCTATTGCATGACACACATCTCGGCTTGTAGTAATCAGCAGTAGTTCTTATTCATAACTGTTGCATTTTTTCTGTAGCACGCGCCAGCGAATATCTAGATTTGCAAACTGCATGATGAATACACCCACATAGTAAATAAGTTTACTGCCGGACATTTGGATTGCTCTTTCGCTTTTGCCGCCTTCCTGGCCGAACCGAGCAGGACCACTAGACAACGTCTCGAACACTCGTAGGTACTTATTAGATCTTGTAATAAAAGCCGTAGAGAATATATATGAAAGTCACACAAGAGATTAACTCGCTAAGACTGTTTTAAGTCACTTTTATCGACTTCCAGCTGATAAATATAATACACTGGACTTTCGGTTTAAAACGAACGCGCGCATGCCTAATTATTGTACGCCTTGTGTTTTTCTCTATGTGTGTACTGCAGACAACTTTACATTGATTTCATTAGTTTTGTTTTGTAGTTGAAGCGAATGCCTAACAGGAGGTAGTTTTTGGTAACTTTGATGTATTGCTATAAGGCCGCTTATCTTTGTATTGGAACATGACTGTTATCAACATTTGGTGGCTCCTAAAAGAGCCGTTTTGAGTTTGTTATTAAGCTGGGAGCTTAATGTTGTTTCTTTTCCGCCTTCTTGGGTAGAAGCACTGCTTGTATGTTGGGAAGAACTCCACCCTGAGCGATAGTCACACCAGCAAGAAGTTTGTTTAACTCTTCATCGTTTCGAACGGCTAACTGCAGGTGACGAGGGATGATCCTGGTTTTCTTGTTGTCCCGAGCAGCATTTCCAGCTAACTCGAGAATCTCAGCACTCAGATACTCCAGTACGGCAGCCAAGTAGACTGGAGCACCTGCGCCGACACGCTCGCCGTAGTTGCCTTTGCGAAGGAGACGATGGATACGACCAACAGGAAACTGAAGTCCTGCCCGGGATGAACGGCTCTTAGACTTGGTGCCCGGAGCTTTGCCTTTTCCTCGACCTGTCATTTTCACTTTCTGAATGTTCTCTTTGCTTGTTATCTCTGGCAAAGTTGAGTTGAACGATTTTGTTCTAGTCTAGTCAGCCCGAAACTATGACCCGGATTTTTATTTGATTTTTCTTCAAATCAGAGGATCAAAGCGCACCAATCAAAACCGCGCCGTACTCCGAACAAAAGATAATTAGCAGGCAAAACGCGCTGTCGGTAGCGTCGGCCTATGGGTAGTTGTCAGTTAATGAAATAACCAATCGGCGAAAGGCAATTTCGATCCGCATACTAATTAATCCTCCTGGATAATTTGTAATAAATAGCAGTTAAGTTACCGTGGCATGTTGAAAGCTGATCTCATCGGATCATCTAGAATTCCAAACAATTTTTCAGAGAAGCCAGATAAACATGGCACCGAAAGTTCCAGCAGCAAAGAAAGGCGAGAAGCGAGCGGGAAAAACTAAGTCGGCGGCAGTTGATGGTTCGGCCAAGAAAAAGAGGAAGGGAAAGAGAAAGGAGAGCTATGCGATCTACATCTACAAGGTCCTTAAGCAAGTTCATCCCGATACGGGTATTTCTAGCAAGGCCATGGGTATCATGAATTCGTTTGTGAATGATATCTTCGAGCGTATCGCCAATGAGTCTTCCCGCCTGGCGCACTACAACAAGAAGTCGACCATCAGCTCCCGCGAGATCCAGACCGCCATCAGGTTGCTTCTGCCCGGAGAACTTGCAAAGCATGCTGTCAGCGAAGGCACTAAGGCTGTCACCAAGTATACCAGCAGCAAGTAAACATCGACTCCAGCGTTGATTCACAACAAAAACGGCTCCTTTAGGAGCCACCACATGTCATAAAAAGCAATGTCCAACGTGTCAGTTCTTTAGTTATTAACCCCTTCTGCTCCTTTAATCGCCACACTACACAAGGCTTTCTTTTAAGCTTTCAGATTTGAGATAACTATTAGATTTAAGAGAAATATATACATAGAGTTTTTGTGTGTGTGTGGTTTTTTTTTTTTTTTGCAAAATAAAACTGTTTACAGCAATGAATGGCCCAGTTCAAGTTCTTTATGCTTTTCTTTATAAAGGATAGCTCGGAACGCTGCCTGTCAGTTTTTCACGCAAACTTTCCGTGTGCCGTCAACGTTTATCGTGGACTATTATAAGACTCCCCGCGAAAATCAACAAGCCAGTGGCACCTAATGTCATGTTCTCCGCGCGCGCATAATTTAACAGGCAGTTTCCGCGCGCTTAGCTTCCGTTTGTTACGTTGCAATGAACACTCGCACGAAGTATCATGTAATGGTTTTCACACTGAAGAAAGCCTATGCCCGAAGAGTGTGTGACTTTTCACAAGATGCTGAACCTTTGACATTTTTCAACCTTATCGGTTTTCAGTTTTTATTTTCTTTTGATTTTTTAGACCGAAGTTCACGGCTAAGTTCACGTTCTCCGCACGCGCTCGAGTGTTTCACTCCATCTCTGGTCAAGGATCAGAGAAACTTATTAAACAACGCTCAAGATCTCTTTTGTTTGGTTTTTTTTTTTTTGCGAGATCTATCTTACGTCTTATTGACAAGAGCATTTTCTTTGCAGTCTTCGGGCGTTGATCTTCGATTGCCTGTTTTTTTTTTTTTTTTATCCTGTGTGAGTGCGAGTGTGTGTGTTGCACCTAGTTTTACTTTGTTATTCCGTCAAATATATGGAGGGAAATATATGTTTTGTTTTTTTTTTCAAGTTGGTCATTGCTTTTGTTTATTTGGTGGCTCCTAAAAGAGCCGTTTGGTTTACTGGACGCCGGGCGAAGATATCTCTTCGTTTACTTCTTCTTGGTCACCTTAGCTTTCTTGACTGCGGCCGGCTTTTTAACTTCTTTCTTTGTGCTAGGTTTCTTCGCAGCTACCTTCGGCTTTGTTGGTGACTTTGTGCCTGATGGCTTCTTGACTGCAGGCTTCTTGGACGTATCTTTCTTGGATGACGGACTTTTTGTAGAAGAGTTTTTCGTAGAAGAAGTCTCTTTCTTGGCCGCAGGTTTCTTTGTGGAAGCTTTCGTTGTAGCAGCGGGCTTCTTTGGCTTAGCCAGCGGCTTTTTACTCGGCGCAGCAGACTTTCTGGTCGGCTTTTTCTGCTCTTTTGGTAGCTTAAATGATCCTGAAGCTCCCACTCCCTTGGTGTGGATGAAGGTTCCATTGGCTGTACCCTTCTTCAGAGCTGTCTTGACGTGATGAGATGCTGTATCTCCCACCTTGTAGTTGGCCTTAACGTACTTCTCGATCGCTTGGCGTGAAGAACCGTTGCGATCTTTCAACGTGAGAATAGCAGTCTTAATCATCTCTTCGTATTTCGGATGTTCGGCAGGGGTTTTGGTCATCTTTCGCTTAGCGTTGTCTGACATTCTGCTAGTTTCTGTCGGTCTACTGAACTGTGAATTGTGTGACTCTTTCGAGAAATTCGAGGCACGTTGTTAGCATTGTAAGTTTTTACTTGTAAATGCGGACCGCAGAGAGAACAAGCCCGGCAAAGTTAGTAACGGACGTTGTTATTCTGTGTTTCTTTCATGCAAATACTTGGGAACAAATTGCTTGGTACACAGTTTTATTTGAGTTTTTCATTGAAATACTTTATTCAAACCTTTTTAAAGAGACCGAGGTACAGTCTTTTTTCCAACAACACGATAAAACTCGAAGTGAATCGACCGACATGTAAAGGCAAACGCTGTCTAATGCGAAGAAACGCTAGAAAGAATGATATTGGACTGATGTTTTGTTGACGTTTGGTCAGTTTGTTGGTTGGTTAGTTTCATTGGTTTATTCGTTGATTTGTTAGTTCTATCCTTCGTTTGTTCGTTGGTTTGTTTGTTCGTTCGTTCCTTCGCTCATTGTTCGTTCTTTCCTTCGTTTGTTGGTTCGTTTATTTGTTAGTTCTTTCCATCGTCTGTTTGTTGACTGGTTCGCGTATTCGTTAGTTCTATCCTTCGTTTGTTGGATTTTTCGTTCATTTGTTTGTTCGTTTTCAACACAGCTTTGGCGTCAGAAAAAGAAATGTGGAACGTGTTAAGATGAACCTTGCTAAAAGTTAAGGGTACAATTTATTGGTCATTGACTTTATCTTCAAGTGGTGGCTCCTAAAGGAGCCGTTTTAGTTTTAAGTATGTGAAGCGTAAGCTCACTTAAGCACGCTCGCCTCTGATTCGTCTGGCCAACTGGATATCCTTTGGCATAATGGTGACACGTTTGGCGTGGATAGCGCACAGGTTGGTATCCTCAAACAAGCCCACTAGATAGGCTTCACTGGCCTCTTGGAGAGCTAGGACGGCAGAGCTTTGAAAGCGCAGGTCCGTTTTGAAATCCTGCGCAATCTCTCGCACAAGACGCTGAAAAGGCAGCTTGCGGATGAGTAGTTCTGTAGATTTCTGATAACGGCGAATTTCTCGGAGAGCAACTGTTCCGGGTCTGTAACGATGAGGTTTCTTGACACCACCAGTAGCAGGAGCGCTCTTCCGGGCTGCTTTTGTAGCTAACTGCTTACGAGGAGCTTTTCCACCAGTCGATTTTCGAGCCGTTTGCTTGGTACGAGCCATGACTGAAAGTAGAGATTTGACGTTTTGAAAGCGATCAAAAAGTTTTGATTTGTTTCACCACCATTGAGTAAAATCGATTTATAACAGAAAGCCCGTGATCCGATTGGCTGATTAATGACGCATGTGATTGGCTGTGAGAAATTTGCTTTTCTGTTGTGAAGAAGATGCGGCTGAACTTTCGATCTTAGGCAGCTTGTTGCTAGAAATTTGAAAATGACTCGAAAGCATGCGGAATATTACGGAATTGTGGGCACTGTGATATAGATATATATATATTTCCTGTTTAGTTTAAGTCTGACTTTGTTAACAAGAAATGAGAATTTCTCGTAACAGTTTTCCTTAACGGGCAAGTAAGTTATCCAAAGTAAGGCATGCCGAGTATAAATATTCATGAGACTGTCGGCAAAGCGTTCGCCTTTGCTTTGTTTTGAAAGTTACGTTTCCCGAGAGGTACAACTGGACAAACTAAAGCGCCAGCAAAGTCGGCAGGGTTCGTTAACTCGCAGTTTCGCTACTGGATTATCTAAAACAAGTCATGTCTGGACGCGGTAAAGGAGGCAAAGGTCTAGGAAAGGGCGGCGCTAAGCGTCATCGTAAAATTTTAAGAGACAACATCCAGGGCATAACCAAGCCTGCTATCCGTCGTCTAGCTCGCCGCGGCGGTGTGAAGCGTATCTCTGGTCTGATCTACGAAGAGACTCGCGGAGTCCTGAAAGTCTTCCTTGAGAACGTCATACGTGATGCTGTGACCTACACCGAGCACGCCAAACGAAAGACAGTGACAGCCATGGACGTGGTCTACGCTCTCAAACGCCAAGGACGTACTCTCTACGGATTTGGTGGTTAGGGAAGTGCCTGACTACAAGCTCCCCCTTAAAAAAACGGCTCCTTTAGGAGCCAACAAGTCTAACGAAAGTCCCGACCAGCAATAAATGCGATTCATTTTTAACAACAGCAACAAACAGTTCTATGTTGAACTTTAATTTGCGTTACCTTAGTGATGTAAAACAGAAGTTAAGAGTTGCAATAATAGCTGACATTTTTTTTGATCAAAGTTCTGTGTATGTAAAGTGTTGGGTTTTAGGTGTCGAGCGTTGATCAAATTAAGCGCTTGCAAACAAGGCCGTCGAGATAAGAGTTAAATTATGGTGTGTGTTTTCAAGACCAATCTGTTAACAATTTTAAGTTGGAATAGTCTTTCAGTAGGCAAATGAGATGACTGAGACAACTATAACTTTTTTTTTTTATAAGAACGTTAAGGCTGAGATTAACCAAGATTTTAAGAACATTCTGCCAGAACATTCCTCGGGTTGAGAGTCGGTTAAGAACGTTTTTATTCCGCTAATCTGTCGATTAGATGACAAGCATAAAATAAGGGTGACAAAAAAATGTAAACTAACCCAACTACTTACGGGCACGCTTTGTATAACATTAACAATGGTGTTCCTATTGCATGACACACATCTCGGCTTGTAGTAATCAGCAGTAGTTCTTATTCATAACTGTTGCATTTTTTCTGTAGCACGCGCCAGCGAATATCTAGATTTGCAAACTGCATGATGAATACACCCACATAGTAAATAAGTTTACTGCCGGACATTTGGATTGCTCTTTCGCTTTTGCCGCCTTCCTGGCCGAACCGAGCAGGACCACTAGACAACGTCTCGAACACTCGTAGGTACTTATTAGATCTTGTAATAAAAGCCGTAGAGAATATATATGAAAGTCACACAAGAGATTAACTCGCTAAGACTGTTTTAAGTCACTTTTATCGACTTCCAGCTGATAAATATAATACACTGGACTTTCGGTTTAAAACGAACGCGCGCATGCCTAATTATTGTACGCCTTGTGTTTTTCTCTATGTGTGTACTGCAGACAACTTTACATTGATTTCATTAGTTTTGTTTTGTAGTTGAAGCGAATGCCTAACAGGAGGTAGTTTTTGGTAACTTTGATGTATTGCTATAAGGCCGCTTATCTTTGTATTGGAACATGACTGTTATCAACATTTGGTGGCTCCTAAAAGAGCCGTTTTGAGTTTGTTATTAAGCTGGGAGCTTAATGTTGTTTCTTTTCCGCCTTCTTGGGTAGAAGCACTGCTTGTATGTTGGGAAGAACTCCACCCTGAGCGATAGTCACACCAGCAAGAAGTTTGTTTAACTCTTCATCGTTTCGAACGGCTAACTGCAGGTGACGAGGGATGATCCTGGTTTTCTTGTTGTCCCGAGCAGCATTTCCAGCTAACTCGAGAATCTCAGCACTCAGATACTCCAGTACGGCAGCCAAGTAGACTGGAGCACCTGCGCCGACACGCTCGCCGTAGTTGCCTTTGCGAAGGAGACGATGGATACGACCAACAGGAAACTGAAGTCCTGCCCGGGATGAACGGCTCTTAGACTTGGTGCCCGGAGCTTTGCCTTTTCCTCGACCTGTCATTTTCACTTTCTGAATGTTCTCTTTGCTTGTTATCTCTGGCAAAGTTGAGTTGAACGATTTTGTTCTAGTCTAGTCAGCCCGAAACTATGACCCGGATTTTTATTTGATTTTTCTTCAAATCAGAGGATCAAAGCGCACCAATCAAAACCGCGCCGTACTCCGAACAAAAGATAATTAGCAGGCAAAACGCGCTGTCGGTAGCGTCGGCCTATGGGTAGTTGTCAGTTAATGAAATAACCAATCGGCGAAAGGCAATTTCGATCCGCATACTAATTAATCCTCCTGGATAATTTGTAATAAATAGCAGTTAAGTTACCGTGGCATGTTGAAAGCTGATCTCATCGGATCATCTAGAATTCCAAACAATTTTTCAGAGAAGCCAGATAAACATGGCACCGAAAGTTCCAGCAGCAAAGAAAGGCGAGAAGCGAGCGGGAAAAACTAAGTCGGCGGCAGTTGATGGTTCGGCCAAGAAAAAGAGGAAGGGAAAGAGAAAGGAGAGCTATGCGATCTACATCTACAAGGTCCTTAAGCAAGTTCATCCCGATACGGGTATTTCTAGCAAGGCCATGGGTATCATGAATTCGTTTGTGAATGATATCTTCGAGCGTATCGCCAATGAGTCTTCCCGCCTGGCGCACTACAACAAGAAGTCGACCATCAGCTCCCGCGAGATCCAGACCGCCATCAGGTTGCTTCTGCCCGGAGAACTTGCAAAGCATGCTGTCAGCGAAGGCACTAAGGCTGTCACCAAGTATACCAGCAGCAAGTAAACATCGACTCCAGCGTTGATTCACAACAAAAACGGCTCCTTTAGGAGCCACCACATGTCATAAAAAGCAATGTCCAACGTGTCAGTTCTTTAGTTATTAACCCCTTCTGCTCCTTTAATCGCCACACTACACAAGGCTTTCTTTTAAGCTTTCAGATTTGAGATAACTATTAGATTTAAGAGAAATATATACATAGAGTTTTTGTGTGTGTGTGGTTTTTTTTTTTTTTTTTGCAAAATAAAACTGTTTACAGCAATGAATGGCCCAGTTCAAGTTCTTTATGCTTTTCTTTATAAAGGATAGCTCGGAACGCTGCCTGTCAGTTTTTCACGCAAACTTTCCGTGTGCCGTCAACGTTTATCGTGGACTATTATAAGACTCCCCGCGAAAATCAACAAGCCAGTGGCACCTAATGTCATGTTCTCCGCGCGCGCATAATTTAACAGGCAGTTTCCGCGCGCTTAGCTTCCGTTTGTTACGTTGCAATGAACACTCGCACGAAGTATCATGTAATGGTTTTCACACTGAAGAAAGCCTATGCCCGAAGAGTGTGTGACTTTTCACAAGATGCTGAACCTTTGACATTTTTCAACCTTATCGGTTTTCAGTTTTTATTTTCTTTTGATTTTTTAGACCGAAGTTCACGGCTAAGTTCACGTTCTCCGCACGCGCTCGAGTGTTTCACTCCATCTCTGGTCAAGGATCAGAGAAACTTATTAAACAACGCTCAAGATCTCTTTTGTTTGGTTTTTTTTTTTTTGCGAGATCTATCTTACGTCTTATTGACAAGAGCATTTTCTTTGCAGTCTTCGGGCGTTGATCTTCGATTGCCTGTTTTTTTTTTTTTTTATCCTGTGTGAGTGCGAGTGTGTGTGTTGCACCTAGTTTTACTTTGTTATTCCGTCAAATATATGGAGGGAAATATATGTTTTGTTTTTTTTTTCAAGTTGGTCATTGCTTTTGTTTATTTGGTGGCTCCTAAAAGAGCCGTTTGGTTTACTGGACGCCGGGCGAAGATATCTCTTCGTTTACTTCTTCTTGGTCACCTTAGCTTTCTTGACTGCGGCCGGCTTTTTAACTTCTTTCTTTGTGCTAGGTTTCTTCGCAGCTACCTTCGGCTTTGTTGGTGACTTTGTGCCTGATGGCTTCTTGACTGCAGGCTTCTTGGACGTATCTTTCTTGGATGACGGACTTTTTGTAGAAGAGTTTTTCGTAGAAGAAGTCTCTTTCTTGGCCGCAGGTTTCTTTGTGGAAGCTTTCGTTGTAGCAGCGGGCTTCTTTGGCTTAGCCAGCGGCTTTTTACTCGGCGCAGCAGACTTTCTGGTCGGCTTTTTCTGCTCTTTTGGTAGCTTAAATGATCCTGAAGCTCCCACTCCCTTGGTGTGGATGAAGGTTCCATTGGCTGTACCCTTCTTCAGAGCTGTCTTGACGTGATGAGATGCTGTATCTCCCACCTTGTAGTTGGCCTTAACGTACTTCTCGATCGCTTGGCGTGAAGAACCGTTGCGATCTTTCAACGTGAGAATAGCAGTCTTAATCATCTCTTCGTATTTCGGATGTTCGGCAGGGGTTTTGGTCATCTTTCGCTTAGCGTTGTCTGACATTCTGCTAGTTTCTGTCGGTCTACTGAACTGTGAATTGTGTGACTCTTTCGAGAAATTCGAGGCACGTTGTTAGCATTGTAAGTTTTTACTTGTAAATGCGGACCGCAGAGAGAACAAGCCCGGCAAAGTTAGTAACGGACGTTGTTATTCTGTGTTTCTTTCATGCAAATACTTGGGAACAAATTGCTTGGTACACAGTTTTATTTGAGTTTTTCATTGAAATACTTTATTCAAACCTTTTTAAAGAGACCGAGGTACAGTCTTTTTTCCAACAACACGATAAAACTCGAAGTGAATCGACCGACATGTAAAGGCAAACGCTGTCTAATGCGAAGAAACGCTAGAAAGAATGATATTGGACTGATGTTTTGTTGACGTTTGGTCAGTTTGTTGGTTGGTTAGTTTCATTGGTTTATTCGTTGATTTGTTAGTTCTATCCTTCGTTTGTTCGTTGGTTTGTTTGTTCGTTCGTTCCTTCGCTCATTGTTCGTTCTTTCCTTCGTTTGTTGGTTCGTTTATTTGTTAGTTCTTTCCATCGTCTGTTTGTTGACTGGTTCGCGTATTCGTTAGTTCTATCCTTCGTTTGTTGGATTTTTCGTTCATTTGTTTGTTCGTTTTCAACACAGCTTTGGCGTCAGAAAAAGAAATGTGGAACGTGTTAAGATGAACCTTGCTAAAAGTTAAGGGTACAATTTATTGGTCATTGACTTTATCTTCAAGTGGTGGCTCCTAAAGGAGCCGTTTTAGTTTTAAGTATGTGAAGCGTAAGCTCACTTAAGCACGCTCGCCTCTGATTCGTCTGGCCAACTGGATATCCTTTGGCATAATGGTGACACGTTTGGCGTGGATAGCGCACAGGTTGGTATCCTCAAACAAGCCCACTAGATAGGCTTCACTGGCCTCTTGGAGAGCTAGGACGGCAGAGCTTTGAAAGCGCAGGTCCGTTTTGAAATCCTGCGCAATCTCTCGCACAAGACGCTGAAAAGGCAGCTTGCGGATGAGTAGTTCTGTAGATTTCTGATAACGGCGAATTTCTCGGAGAGCAACTGTTCCGGGTCTGTAACGATGAGGTTTCTTGACACCACCAGTAGCAGGAGCGCTCTTCCGGGCTGCTTTTGTAGCTAACTGCTTACGAGGAGCTTTTCCACCAGTCGATTTTCGAGCCGTTTGCTTGGTACGAGCCATGACTGAAAGTAGAGATTTGACGTTTTGAAAGCGATCAAAAAGTTTTGATTTGTTTCACCACCATTGAGTAAAATCGATTTATAACAGAAAGCCCGTGATCCGATTGGCTGATTAATGACGCATGTGATTGGCTGTGAGAAATTTGCTTTTCTGTTGTGAAGAAGATGCGGCTGAACTTTCGATCTTAGGCAGCTTGTTGCTAGAAATTTGAAAATGACTCGAAAGCATGCGGAATATTACGGAATTGTGGGCACTGTGATATAGATATATATATATTTCCTGTTTAGTTTAAGTCTGACTTTGTTAACAAGAAATGAGAATTTCTCGTAACAGTTTTCCTTAACGGGCAAGTAAGTTATCCAAAGTAAGGCATGCCGAGTATAAATATTCATGAGACTGTCGGCAAAGCGTTCGCCTTTGCTTTGTTTTGAAAGTTACGTTTCCCGAGAGGTACAACTGGACAAACTAAAGCGCCAGCAAAGTCGGCAGGGTTCGTTAACTCGCAGTTTCGCTACTGGATTATCTAAAACAAGTCATGTCTGGACGCGGTAAAGGAGGCAAAGGTCTAGGAAAGGGCGGCGCTAAGCGTCATCGTAAAATTTTAAGAGACAACATCCAGGGCATAACCAAGCCTGCTATCCGTCGTCTAGCTCGCCGCGGCGGTGTGAAGCGTATCTCTGGTCTGATCTACGAAGAGACTCGCGGAGTCCTGAAAGTCTTCCTTGAGAACGTCATACGTGATGCTGTGACCTACACCGAGCACGCCAAACGAAAGACAGTGACAGCCATGGACGTGGTCTACGCTCTCAAACGCCAAGGACGTACTCTCTACGGATTTGGTGGTTAGGGAAGTGCCTGACTACAAGCTCCCCCTTAAAAAAACGGCTCCTTTAGGAGCCAACAAGTCTAACGAAAGTCCCGACCAGCAATAAATGCGATTCATTTTTAACAACAGCAACAAACAGTTCTATGTTGAACTTTAATTTGCGTTACCTTAGTGATGTAAAACAGAAGTTAAGAGTTGCAATAATAGCTGACATTTTTTTTGATCAAAGTTCTGTGTATGTAAAGTGTTGGGTTTTAGGTGTCGAGCGTTGATCAAATTAAGCGCTTGCAAACAAGGCCGTCGAGATAAGAGTTAAATTATGGTGTGTGTTTTCAAGACCAATCTGTTAACAATTTTAAGTTGGAATAGTCTTTCAGTAGGCAAATGAGATGACTGAGACAACTATAACTTTTTTTTTTTATAAGAACGTTAAGGCTGAGATTAACCAAGATTTTAAGAACATTCTGCCAGAACATTCCTCGGGTTGAGAGTCGGTTAAGAACGTTTTTATTCCGCTAATCTGTCGATTAGATGACAAGCATAAAATAAGGGTGACAAAAAAATGTAAACTAACCCAACTACTTACGGGCACGCTTTGTATAACATTAACAATGGTGTTCCTATTGCATGACACACATCTCGGCTTGTAGTAATCAGCAGTAGTTCTTATTCATAACTGTTGCATTTTTTCTGTAGCACGCGCCAGCGAATATCTAGATTTGCAAACTGCATGATGAATACACCCACATAGTAAATAAGTTTACTGCCGGACATTTGGATTGCTCTTTCGCTTTTGCCGCCTTCCTGGCCGAACCGAGCAGGACCACTAGACAACGTCTCGAACACTCGTAGGTACTTATTAGATCTTGTAATAAAAGCCGTAGAGAATATATATGAAAGTCACACAAGAGATTAACTCGCTAAGACTGTTTTAAGTCACTTTTATCGACTTCCAGCTGATAAATATAATACACTGGACTTTCGGTTTAAAACGAACGCGCGCATGCCTAATTATTGTACGCCTTGTGTTTTTCTCTATGTGTGTACTGCAGACAACTTTACATTGATTTCATTAGTTTTGTTTTGTAGTTGAAGCGAATGCCTAACAGGAGGTAGTTTTTGGTAACTTTGATGTATTGCTATAAGGCCGCTTATCTTTGTATTGGAACATGACTGTTATCAACATTTGGTGGCTCCTAAAAGAGCCGTTTTGAGTTTGTTATTAAGCTGGGAGCTTAATGTTGTTTCTTTTCCGCCTTCTTGGGTAGAAGCACTGCTTGTATGTTGGGAAGAACTCCACCCTGAGCGATAGTCACACCAGCAAGAAGTTTGTTTAACTCTTCATCGTTTCGAACGGCTAACTGCAGGTGACGAGGGATGATCCTGGTTTTCTTGTTGTCCCGAGCAGCATTTCCAGCTAACTCGAGAATCTCAGCACTCAGATACTCCAGTACGGCAGCCAAGTAGACTGGAGCACCTGCGCCGACACGCTCGCCGTAGTTGCCTTTGCGAAGGAGACGATGGATACGACCAACAGGAAACTGAAGTCCTGCCCGGGATGAACGGCTCTTAGACTTGGTGCCCGGAGCTTTGCCTTTTCCTCGACCTGTCATTTTCACTTTCTGAATGTTCTCTTTGCTTGTTATCTCTGGCAAAGTTGAGTTGAACGATTTTGTTCTAGTCTAGTCAGCCCGAAACTATGACCCGGATTTTTATTTGATTTTTCTTCAAATCAGAGGATCAAAGCGCACCAATCAAAACCGCGCCGTACTCCGAACAAAAGATAATTAGCAGGCAAAACGCGCTGTCGGTAGCGTCGGCCTATGGGTAGTTGTCAGTTAATGAAATAACCAATCGGCGAAAGGCAATTTCGATCCGCATACTAATTAATCCTCCTGGATAATTTGTAATAAATAGCAGTTAAGTTACCGTGGCATGTTGAAAGCTGATCTCATCGGATCATCTAGAATTCCAAACAATTTTTCAGAGAAGCCAGATAAACATGGCACCGAAAGTTCCAGCAGCAAAGAAAGGCGAGAAGCGAGCGGGAAAAACTAAGTCGGCGGCAGTTGATGGTTCGGCCAAGAAAAAGAGGAAGGGAAAGAGAAAGGAGAGCTATGCGATCTACATCTACAAGGTCCTTAAGCAAGTTCATCCCGATACGGGTATTTCTAGCAAGGCCATGGGTATCATGAATTCGTTTGTGAATGATATCTTCGAGCGTATCGCCAATGAGTCTTCCCGCCTGGCGCACTACAACAAGAAGTCGACCATCAGCTCCCGCGAGATCCAGACCGCCATCAGGTTGCTTCTGCCCGGAGAACTTGCAAAGCATGCTGTCAGCGAAGGCACTAAGGCTGTCACCAAGTATACCAGCAGCAAGTAAACATCGACTCCAGCGTTGATTCACAACAAAAACGGCTCCTTTAGGAGCCACCACATGTCATAAAAAGCAATGTCCAACGTGTCAGTTCTTTAGTTATTAACCCCTTCTGCTCCTTTAATCGCCACACTACACAAGGCTTTCTTTTAAGCTTTCAGATTTGAGATAACTATTAGATTTAAGAGAAATATATACATAGAGTTTTTGTGTGTGTGTGGTTTTTTTTTTTTTTTTGCAAAATAAAACTGTTTACAGCAATGAATGGCCCAGTTCAAGTTCTTTATGCTTTTCTTTATAAAGGATAGCTCGGAACGCTGCCTGTCAGTTTTTCACGCAAACTTTCCGTGTGCCGTCAACGTTTATCGTGGACTATTATAAGACTCCCCGCGAAAATCAACAAGCCAGTGGCACCTAATGTCATGTTCTCCGCGCGCGCATAATTTAACAGGCAGTTTCCGCGCGCTTAGCTTCCGTTTGTTACGTTGCAATGAACACTCGCACGAAGTATCATGTAATGGTTTTCACACTGAAGAAAGCCTATGCCCGAAGAGTGTGTGACTTTTCACAAGATGCTGAACCTTTGACATTTTTCAACCTTATCGGTTTTCAGTTTTTATTTTCTTTTGATTTTTTAGACCGAAGTTCACGGCTAAGTTCACGTTCTCCGCACGCGCTCGAGTGTTTCACTCCATCTCTGGTCAAGGATCAGAGAAACTTATTAAACAACGCTCAAGATCTCTTTTGTTTGGTTTTTTTTTTTTTGCGAGATCTATCTTACGTCTTATTGACAAGAGCATTTTCTTTGCAGTCTTCGGGCGTTGATCTTCGATTGCCTGTTTTTTTTTTTTTTTTTATCCTGTGTGAGTGCGAGTGTGTGTGTTGCACCTAGTTTTACTTTGTTATTCCGTCAAATATATGGAGGGAAATATATGTTTTGTTTTTTTTTTCAAGTTGGTCATTGCTTTTGTTTATTTGGTGGCTCCTAAAAGAGCCGTTTGGTTTACTGGACGCCGGGCGAAGATATCTCTTCGTTTACTTCTTCTTGGTCACCTTAGCTTTCTTGACTGCGGCCGGCTTTTTAACTTCTTTCTTTGTGCTAGGTTTCTTCGCAGCTACCTTCGGCTTTGTTGGTGACTTTGTGCCTGATGGCTTCTTGACTGCAGGCTTCTTGGACGTATCTTTCTTGGATGACGGACTTTTTGTAGAAGAGTTTTTCGTAGAAGAAGTCTCTTTCTTGGCCGCAGGTTTCTTTGTGGAAGCTTTCGTTGTAGCAGCGGGCTTCTTTGGCTTAGCCAGCGGCTTTTTACTCGGCGCAGCAGACTTTCTGGTCGGCTTTTTCTGCTCTTTTGGTAGCTTAAATGATCCTGAAGCTCCCACTCCCTTGGTGTGGATGAAGGTTCCATTGGCTGTACCCTTCTTCAGAGCTGTCTTGACGTGATGAGATGCTGTATCTCCCACCTTGTAGTTGGCCTTAACGTACTTCTCGATCGCTTGGCGTGAAGAACCGTTGCGATCTTTCAACGTGAGAATAGCAGTCTTAATCATCTCTTCGTATTTCGGATGTTCGGCAGGGGTTTTGGTCATCTTTCGCTTAGCGTTGTCTGACATTCTGCTAGTTTCTGTCGGTCTACTGAACTGTGAATTGTGTGACTCTTTCGAGAAATTCGAGGCACGTTGTTAGCATTGTAAGTTTTTACTTGTAAATGCGGACCGCAGAGAGAACAAGCCCGGCAAAGTTAGTAACGGACGTTGTTATTCTGTGTTTCTTTCATGCAAATACTTGGGAACAAATTGCTTGGTACACAGTTTTATTTGAGTTTTTCATTGAAATACTTTATTCAAACCTTTTTAAAGAGACCGAGGTACAGTCTTTTTTCCAACAACACGATAAAACTCGAAGTGAATCGACCGACATGTAAAGGCAAACGCTGTCTAATGCGAAGAAACGCTAGAAAGAATGATATTGGACTGATGTTTTGTTGACGTTTGGTCAGTTTGTTGGTTGGTTAGTTTCATTGGTTTATTCGTTGATTTGTTAGTTCTATCCTTCGTTTGTTCGTTGGTTTGTTTGTTCGTTCGTTCCTTCGCTCATTGTTCGTTCTTTCCTTCGTTTGTTGGTTCGTTTATTTGTTAGTTCTTTCCATCGTCTGTTTGTTGACTGGTTCGCGTATTCGTTAGTTCTATCCTTCGTTTGTTGGATTTTTCGTTCATTTGTTTGTTCGTTTTCAACACAGCTTTGGCGTCAGAAAAAGAAATGTGGAACGTGTTAAGATGAACCTTGCTAAAAGTTAAGGGTACAATTTATTGGTCATTGACTTTATCTTCAAGTGGTGGCTCCTAAAGGAGCCGTTTTAGTTTTAAGTATGTGAAGCGTAAGCTCACTTAAGCACGCTCGCCTCTGATTCGTCTGGCCAACTGGATATCCTTTGGCATAATGGTGACACGTTTGGCGTGGATAGCGCACAGGTTGGTATCCTCAAACAAGCCCACTAGATAGGCTTCACTGGCCTCTTGGAGAGCTAGGACGGCAGAGCTTTGAAAGCGCAGGTCCGTTTTGAAATCCTGCGCAATCTCTCGCACAAGACGCTGAAAAGGCAGCTTGCGGATGAGTAGTTCTGTAGATTTCTGATAACGGCGAATTTCTCGGAGAGCAACTGTTCCGGGTCTGTAACGATGAGGTTTCTTGACACCACCAGTAGCAGGAGCGCTCTTCCGGGCTGCTTTTGTAGCTAACTGCTTACGAGGAGCTTTTCCACCAGTCGATTTTCGAGCCGTTTGCTTGGTACGAGCCATGACTGAAAGTAGAGATTTGACGTTTTGAAAGCGATCAAAAAGTTTTGATTTGTTTCACCACCATTGAGTAAAATCGATTTATAACAGAAAGCCCGTGATCCGATTGGCTGATTAATGACGCATGTGATTGGCTGTGAGAAATTTGCTTTTCTGTTGTGAAGAAGATGCGGCTGAACTTTCGATCTTAGGCAGCTTGTTGCTAGAAATTTGAAAATGACTCGAAAGCATGCGGAATATTACGGAATTGTGGGCACTGTGATATAGATATATATATATTTCCTGTTTAGTTTAAGTCTGACTTTGTTAACAAGAAATGAGAATTTCTCGTAACAGTTTTCCTTAACGGGCAAGTAAGTTATCCAAAGTAAGGCATGCCGAGTATAAATATTCATGAGACTGTCGGCAAAGCGTTCGCCTTTGCTTTGTTTTGAAAGTTACGTTTCCCGAGAGGTACAACTGGACAAACTAAAGCGCCAGCAAAGTCGGCAGGGTTCGTTAACTCGCAGTTTCGCTACTGGATTATCTAAAACAAGTCATGTCTGGACGCGGTAAAGGAGGCAAAGGTCTAGGAAAGGGCGGCGCTAAGCGTCATCGTAAAATTTTAAGAGACAACATCCAGGGCATAACCAAGCCTGCTATCCGTCGTCTAGCTCGCCGCGGCGGTGTGAAGCGTATCTCTGGTCTGATCTACGAAGAGACTCGCGGAGTCCTGAAAGTCTTCCTTGAGAACGTCATACGTGATGCTGTGACCTACACCGAGCACGCCAAACGAAAGACAGTGACAGCCATGGACGTGGTCTACGCTCTCAAACGCCAAGGACGTACTCTCTACGGATTTGGTGGTTAGGGAAGTGCCTGACTACAAGCTCCCCCTTAAAAAAACGGCTCCTTTAGGAGCCAACAAGTCTAACGAAAGTCCCGACCAGCAATAAATGCGATTCATTTTTAACAACAGCAACAAACAGTTCTATGTTGAACTTTAATTTGCGTTACCTTAGTGATGTAAAACAGAAGTTAAGAGTTGCAATAATAGCTGACATTTTTTTTGATCAAAGTTCTGTGTATGTAAAGTGTTGGGTTTTAGGTGTCGAGCGTTGATCAAATTAAGCGCTTGCAAACAAGGCCGTCGAGATAAGAGTTAAATTATGGTGTGTGTTTTCAAGACCAATCTGTTAACAATTTTAAGTTGGAATAGTCTTTCAGTAGGCAAATGAGATGACTGAGACAACTATAACTTTTTTTTTTTATAAGAACGTTAAGGCTGAGATTAACCAAGATTTTAAGAACATTCTGCCAGAACATTCCTCGGGTTGAGAGTCGGTTAAGAACGTTTTTATTCCGCTAATCTGTCGATTAGATGACAAGCATAAAATAAGGGTGACAAAAAAATGTAAACTAACCCAACTACTTACGGGCACGCTTTGTATAACATTAACAATGGTGTTCCTATTGCATGACACACATCTCGGCTTGTAGTAATCAGCAGTAGTTCTTATTCATAACTGTTGCATTTTTTCTGTAGCACGCGCCAGCGAATATCTAGATTTGCAAACTGCATGATGAATACACCCACATAGTAAATAAGTTTACTGCCGGACATTTGGATTGCTCTTTCGCTTTTGCCGCCTTCCTGGCCGAACCGAGCAGGACCACTAGACAACGTCTCGAACACTCGTAGGTACTTATTAGATCTTGTAATAAAAGCCGTAGAGAATATATATGAAAGTCACACAAGAGATTAACTCGCTAAGACTGTTTTAAGTCACTTTTATCGACTTCCAGCTGATAAATTTAATACACTGGACTTTCGGTTTAAAACGAACGCGCGCATGCCTAATTATTGTACGCCTTGTGTTTTTCTCTATGTGTGTACTGCAGACAACTTTACATTGATTTCATTAGTTTTGTTTTGTAGTTGAAGCGAATGCCTAACAGGAGGTAGTTTTTGGTAACTTTGATGTATTGCTATAAGGCCGCTTATCTTTGTATTGGAACATGACTGTTATCAACATTTGGTGGCTCCTAAAAGAGCCGTTTTGAGTTTGTTATTAAGCTGGGAGCTTAATGTTGTTTCTTTTCCGCCTTCTTGGGTAGAAGCACTGCTTGTATGTTGGGAAGAACTCCACCCTGAGCGATAGTCACACCAGCAAGAAGTTTGTTTAACTCTTCATCGTTTCGAACGGCTAACTGCAGGTGACGAGGGATGATCCTGGTTTTCTTGTTGTCCCGAGCAGCATTTCCAGCTAACTCGAGAATCTCAGCACTCAGATACTCCAGTACGGCAGCCAAGTAGACTGGAGCACCTGCGCCGACACGCTCGCCGTAGTTGCCTTTGCGAAGGAGACGATGGATACGACCAACAGGAAACTGAAGTCCTGCCCGGGATGAACGGCTCTTAGACTTGGTGCCCGGAGCTTTGCCTTTTCCTCGACCTGTCATTTTCACTTTCTGAATGTTCTCTTTGCTTGTTATCTCTGGCAAAGTTGAGTTGAACGATTTTGTTCTAGTCTAGTCAGCCCGAAACTATGACCCGGATTTTTATTTGATTTTTCTTCAAATCAGAGGATCAAAGCGCACCAATCAAAACCGCGCCGTACTCCGAACAAAAGATAATTAGCAGGCAAAACGCGCTGTCGGTAGCGTCGGCCTATGGGTAGTTGTCAGTTAATGAAATAACCAATCGGCGAAAGGCAATTTCGATCCGCATACTAATTAATCCTCCTGGATAATTTGTAATAAATAGCAGTTAAGTTACCGTGGCATGTTGAAAGCTGATCTCATCGGATCATCTAGAATTCCAAACAATTTTTCAGAGAAGCCAGATAAACATGGCACCGAAAGTTCCAGCAGCAAAGAAAGGCGAGAAGCGAGCGGGAAAAACTAAGTCGGCGGCAGTTGATGGTTCGGCCAAGAAAAAGAGGAAGGGAAAGAGAAAGGAGAGCTATGCGATCTACATCTACAAGGTCCTTAAGCAAGTTCATCCCGATACGGGTATTTCTAGCAAGGCCATGGGTATCATGAATTCGTTTGTGAATGATATCTTCGAGCGTATCGCCAATGAGTCTTCCCGCCTGGCGCACTACAACAAGAAGTCGACCATCAGCTCCCGCGAGATCCAGACCGCCATCAGGTTGCTTCTGCCCGGAGAACTTGCAAAGCATGCTGTCAGCGAAGGCACTAAGGCTGTCACCAAGTATACCAGCAGCAAGTAAACATCGACTCCAGCGTTGATTCACAACAAAAACGGCTCCTTTAGGAGCCACCACATGTCATAAAAAGCAATGTCCAACGTGTCAGTTCTTTAGTTATTAACCCCTTCTGCTCCTTTAATCGCCACACTACACAAGGCTTTCTTTTAAGCTTTCAGATTTGAGATAACTATTAGATTTAAGAGAAATATATACATAGAGTTTTTGTGTGTGTGTGGTTTTTTTTTTTTTTTGCAAAATAAAACTGTTTACAGCAATGAATGGCCCAGTTCAAGTTCTTTATGCTTTTCTTTATAAAGGATAGCTCGGAACGCTGCCTGTCAGTTTTTCACGCAAACTTTCCGTGTGCCGTCAACGTTTATCGTGGACTATTATAAGACTCCCCGCGAAAATCAACAAGCCAGTGGCACCTAATGTCATGTTCTCCGCGCGCGCATAATTTAACAGGCAGTTTCCGCGCGCTTAGCTTCCGTTTGTTACGTTGCAATGAACACTCGCACGAAGTATCATGTAATGGTTTTCACACTGAAGAAAGCCTATGCCCGAAGAGTGTGTGACTTTTCACAAGATGCTGAACCTTTGACATTTTTCAACCTTATCGGTTTTCAGTTTTTATTTTCTTTTGATTTTTTAGACCGAAGTTCACGGCTAAGTTCACGTTCTCCGCACGCGCTCGAGTGTTTCACTCCATCTCTGGTCAAGGATCAGAGAAACTTATTAAACAACGCTCAAGATCTCTTTTGTTTGGTTTTTTTTTTTTTTGCGAGATCTATCTTACGTCTTATTGACAAGAGCATTTTCTTTGCAGTCTTCGGGCGTTGATCTTCGATTGCCTGTTTTTTTTTTTTTTTTATCCTGTGTGAGTGCGAGTGTGTGTGTTGCACCTAGTTTTACTTTGTTATTCCGTCAAATATATGGAGGGAAATATATGTTTTGTTTTTTTTTTCAAGTTGGTCATTGCTTTTGTTTATTTGGTGGCTCCTAAAAGAGCCGTTTGGTTTACTGGACGCCGGGCGAAGATATCTCTTTGTTTACTTCTTCTTGGTCACCTTAGCTTTCTTGACTGCGGCCGGCTTTTTAACTTCTTTCTTTGTGCTAGGTTTCTTCGCAGCTACCTTCGGCTTTGTTGGTGACTTTGTGCCTGATGGCTTCTTGACTGCAGGCTTCTTGGACGTATCTTTCTTGGATGACGGACTTTTTGTAGAAGAGTTTTTCGTAGAAGAAGTCTCTTTCTTGGCCGCAGGTTTCTTTGTGGAAGCTTTCGTTGTAGCAGCGGGCTTCTTTGGCTTAGCCAGCGGCTTTTTACTCGGCGCAGCAGACTTTCTGGTCGGCTTTTTCTGCTCTTTTGGTAGCTTAAATGATCCTGAAGCTCCCACTCCCTTGGTGTGGATGAAGGTTCCATTGGCTGTACCCTTCTTCAGAGCTGTCTTGACGTGATGAGATGCTGTATCTCCCACCTTGTAGTTGGCCTTAACGTACTTCTCGATCGCTTGGCGTGAAGAACCGTTGCGATCTTTCAACGTGAGAATAGCAGTCTTAATCATCTCTTCGTATTTCGGATGTTCGGCAGGGGTTTTGGTCATCTTTCGCTTAGCGTTGTCTGACATTCTGCTAGTTTCTGTCGGTCTACTGAACTGTGAATTGTGTGACTCTTTCGAGAAATTCGAGGCACGTTGTTAGCATTGTAAGTTTTTACTTGTAAATGCGGACCGCAGAGAGAACAAGCCCGGCAAAGTTAGTAACGGACGTTGTTATTCTGTGTTTCTTTCATGCAAATACTTGGGAACAAATTGCTTGGTACACAGTTTTATTTGAGTTTTTCATTGAAATACTTTATTCAAACCTTTTTAAAGAGACCGAGGTACAGTCTTTTTTCCAACAACACGATAAAACTCGAAGTGAATCGACCGACATGTAAAGGCAAACGCTGTCTAATGCGAAGAAACGCTAGAAAGAATGATATTGGACTGATGTTTTGTTGACGTTTGGTCAGTTTGTTGGTTGGTTAGTTTCATTGGTTTATTCGTTGATTTGTTAGTTCTATCCTTCGTTTGTTCGTTGGTTTGTTTGTTCGTTCGTTCCTTCGCTCATTGTTCGTTCTTTCCTTCGTTTGTTGGTTCGTTTATTTGTTAGTTCTTTCCATCGTCTGTTTGTTGACTGGTTCGCGTATTCGTTAGTTCTATCCTTCGTTTGTTGGATTTTTCGTTCATTTGTTTGTTCGTTTTCAACACAGCTTTGGCGTCAGAAAAAGAAATGTGGAACGTGTTAAGATGAACCTTGCTAAAAGTTAAGGGTACAATTTATTGGTCATTGACTTTATCTTCAAGTGGTGGCTCCTAAAGGAGCCGTTTTAGTTTTAAGTATGTGAAGCGTAAGCTCACTTAAGCACGCTCGCCTCTGATTCGTCTGGCCAACTGGATATCCTTTGGCATAATGGTGACACGTTTGGCGTGGATAGCGCACAGGTTGGTATCCTCAAACAAGCCCACTAGATAGGCTTCACTGGCCTCTTGGAGAGCTAGGACGGCAGAGCTTTGAAAGCGCAGGTCCGTTTTGAAATCCTGCGCAATCTCTCGCACAAGACGCTGAAAAGGCAGCTTGCGGATGAGTAGTTCTGTAGATTTCTGATAACGGCGAATTTCTCGGAGAGCAACTGTTCCGGGTCTGTAACGATGAGGTTTCTTGACACCACCAGTAGCAGGAGCGCTCTTCCGGGCTGCTTTTGTAGCTAACTGCTTACGAGGAGCTTTTCCACCAGTCGATTTTCGAGCCGTTTGCTTGGTACGAGCCATGACTGAAAGTAGAGATTTGACGTTTTGAAAGCGATCAAAAAGTTTTGATTTGTTTCACCACCATTGAGTAAAATCGATTTATAACAGAAAGCCCGTGATCCGATTGGCTGATTAATGACGCATGTGATTGGCTGTGAGAAATTTGCTTTTCTGTTGTGAAGAAGATGCGGCTGAACTTTCGATCTTAGGCAGCTTGTTGCTAGAAATTTGAAAATGACTCGAAAGCATGCGGAATATTACGGAATTGTGGGCACTGTGATATAGATATATATATATTTCCTGTTTAGTTTAAGTCTGACTTTGTTAACAAGAAATGAGAATTTCTCGTAACAGTTTTCCTTAACGGGCAAGTAAGTTATCCAAAGTAAGGCATGCCGAGTATAAATATTCATGAGACTGTCGGCAAAGCGTTCGCCTTTGCTTTGTTTTGAAAGTTACGTTTCCCGAGAGGTACAACTGGACAAACTAAAGCGCCAGCAAAGTCGGCAGGGTTCGTTAACTCGCAGTTTCGCTACTGGATTATCTAAAACAAGTCATGTCTGGACGCGGTAAAGGAGGCAAAGGTCTAGGAAAGGGCGGCGCTAAGCGTCATCGTAAAATTTTAAGAGACAACATCCAGGGCATAACCAAGCCTGCTATCCGTCGTCTAGCTCGCCGCGGCGGTGTGAAGCGTATCTCTGGTCTGATCTACGAAGAGACTCGCGGAGTCCTGAAAGTCTTCCTTGAGAACGTCATACGTGATGCTGTGACCTACACCGAGCACGCCAAACGAAAGACAGTGACAGCCATGGACGTGGTCTACGCTCTCAAACGCCAAGGACGTACTCTCTACGGATTTGGTGGTTAGGGAAGTGCCTGACTACAAGCTCCCCCTTAAAAAAACGGCTCCTTTAGGAGCCAACAAGTCTAACGAAAGTCCCGACCAGCAATAAATGCGATTCATTTTTAACAACAGCAACAAACAGTTCTATGTTGAACTTTAATTTGCGTTACCTTAGTGATGTAAAACAGAAGTTAAGAGTTGCAATAATAGCTGACATTTTTTTTGATCAAAGTTCTGTGTATGTAAAGTGTTGGGTTTTAGGTGTCGAGCGTTGATCAAATTAAGCGCTTGCAAACAAGGCCGTCGAGATAAGAGTTAAATTATGGTGTGTGTTTTCAAGACCAATCTGTTAACAATTTTAAGTTGGAATAGTCTTTCAGTAGGCAAATGAGATGACTGAGACAACTATAACTTTTTTTTTTTATAAGAACGTTAAGGCTGAGATTAACCAAGATTTTAAGAACATTCTGCCAGAACATTCCTCGGGTTGAGAGTCGGTTAAGAACGTTTTTATTCCGCTAATCTGTCGATTAGATGACAAGCATAAAATAAGGGTGACAAAAAAATGTAAACTAACCCAACTACTTACGGGCACGCTTTGTATAACATTAACAATGGTGTTCCTATTGCATGACACACATCTCGGCTTGTAGTAATCAGCAGTAGTTCTTATTCATAACTGTTGCATTTTTTCTGTAGCACGCGCCAGCGAATATCTAGATTTGCAAACTGCATGATGAATACACCCACATAGTAAATAAGTTTACTGCCGGACATTTGGATTGCTCTTTCGCTTTTGCCGCCTTCCTGGCCGAACCGAGCAGGACCACTAGACAACGTCTCGAACACTCGTAGGTACTTATTAGATCTTGTAATAAAAGCCGTAGAGAATATATATGAAAGTCACACAAGAGATTAACTCGCTAAGACTGTTTTAAGTCACTTTTATCGACTTCCAGCTGATAAATTTAATACACTGGACTTTCGGTTTAAAACGAACGCGCGCATGCCTAATTATTGTACGCCTTGTGTTTTTCTCTATGTGTGTACTGCAGACAACTTTACATTGATTTCATTAGTTTTGTTTTGTAGTTGAAGCGAATGCCTAACAGGAGGTAGTTTTTGGTAACTTTGATGTATTGCTATAAGGCCGCTTATCTTTGTATTGGAACATGACTGTTATCAACATTTGGTGGCTCCTAAAAGAGCCGTTTTGAGTTTGTTATTAAGCTGGGAGCTTAATGTTGTTTCTTTTCCGCCTTCTTGGGTAGAAGCACTGCTTGTATGTTGGGAAGAACTCCACCCTGAGCGATAGTCACACCAGCAAGAAGTTTGTTTAACTCTTCATCGTTTCGAACGGCTAACTGCAGGTGACGAGGGATGATCCTGGTTTTCTTGTTGTCCCGAGCAGCATTTCCAGCTAACTCGAGAATCTCAGCACTCAGATACTCCAGTACGGCAGCCAAGTAGACTGGAGCACCTGCGCCGACACGCTCGCCGTAGTTGCCTTTGCGAAGGAGACGATGGATACGACCAACAGGAAACTGAAGTCCTGCCCGGGATGAACGGCTCTTAGACTTGGTGCCCGGAGCTTTGCCTTTTCCTCGACCTGTCATTTTCACTTTCTGAATGTTCTCTTTGCTTGTTATCTCTGGCAAAGTTGAGTTGAACGATTTTGTTCTAGTCTAGTCAGCCCGAAACTATGACCCGGATTTTTATTTGATTTTTCTTCAAATCAGAGGATCAAAGCGCACCAATCAAAACCGCGCCGTACTCCGAACAAAAGATAATTAGCAGGCAAAACGCGCTGTCGGTAGCGTCGGCCTATGGGTAGTTGTCAGTTAATGAAATAACCAATCGGCGAAAGGCAATTTCGATCCGCATACTAATTAATCCTCCTGGATAATTTGTAATAAATAGCAGTTAAGTTACCGTGGCATGTTGAAAGCTGATCTCATCGGATCATCTAGAATTCCAAACAATTTTTCAGAGAAGCCAGATAAACATGGCACCGAAAGTTCCAGCAGCAAAGAAAGGCGAGAAGCGAGCGGGAAAAACTAAGTCGGCGGCAGTTGATGGTTCGGCCAAGAAAAAGAGGAAGGGAAAGAGAAAGGAGAGCTATGCGATCTACATCTACAAGGTCCTTAAGCAAGTTCATCCCGATACGGGTATTTCTAGCAAGGCCATGGGTATCATGAATTCGTTTGTGAATGATATCTTCGAGCGTATCGCCAATGAGTCTTCCCGCCTGGCGCACTACAACAAGAAGTCGACCATCAGCTCCCGCGAGATCCAGACCGCCATCAGGTTGCTTCTGCCCGGAGAACTTGCAAAGCATGCTGTCAGCGAAGGCACTAAGGCTGTCACCAAGTATACCAGCAGCAAGTAAACATCGACTCCAGCGTTGATTCACAACAAAAACGGCTCCTTTAGGAGCCACCACATGTCATAAAAAGCAATGTCCAACGTGTCAGTTCTTTAGTTATTAACCCCTTCTGCTCCTTTAATCGCCACACTACACAAGGCTTTCTTTTAAGCTTTCAGATTTGAGATAACTATTAGATTTAAGAGAAATATATACATAGAGTTTTTGTGTGTGTGTGGTTTTTTTTTTTTTTTGCAAAATAAAACTGTTTACAGCAATGAATGGCCCAGTTCAAGTTCTTTATGCTTTTCTTTATAAAGGATAGCTCGGAACGCTGCCTGTCAGTTTTTCACGCAAACTTTCCGTGTGCCGTCAACGTTTATCGTGGACTATTATAAGACTCCCCGCGAAAATCAACAAGCCAGTGGCACCTAATGTCATGTTCTCCGCGCGCGCATAATTTAACAGGCAGTTTCCGCGCGCTTAGCTTCCGTTTGTTACGTTGCAATGAACACTCGCACGAAGTATCATGTAATGGTTTTCACACTGAAGAAAGCCTATGCCCGAAGAGTGTGTGACTTTTCACAAGATGCTGAACCTTTGACATTTTTCAACCTTATCGGTTTTCAGTTTTTATTTTCTTTTGATTTTTTAGACCGAAGTTCACGGCTAAGTTCACGTTCTCCGCACGCGCTCGAGTGTTTCACTCCATCTCTGGTCAAGGATCAGAGAAACTTATTAAACAACGCTCAAGATCTCTTTTGTTTGGTTTTTTTTTTTTTGCGAGATCTATCTTACGTCTTATTGACAAGAGCATTTTCTTTGCAGTCTTCGGGCGTTGATCTTCGATTGCCTGTTTTTTTTTTTTTTTTATCCTGTGTGAGTGCGAGTGTGTGTGTTGCACCTAGTTTTACTTTGTTATTCCGTCAAATATATGGAGGGAAATATATGTTTTTTTTTTTTTTTCAAGTTGGTCATTGCTTTTGTTTATTTGGTGGCTCCTAAAAGAGCCGTTTGGTTTACTGGACGCCGGGCGAAGATATCTCTTCGTTTACTTCTTCTTGGTCACCTTAGCTTTCTTGACTGCGGCCGGCTTTTTAACTTCTTTCTTTGTGCTAGGTTTCTTCGCAGCTACCTTCGGCTTTGTTGGTGACTTTGTGCCTGATGGCTTCTTGACTGCAGGCTTCTTGGACGTATCTTTCTTGGATGACGGACTTTTTGTAGAAGAGTTTTTCGTAGAAGAAGTCTCTTTCTTGGCCGCAGGTTTCTTTGTGGAAGCTTTCGTTGTAGCAGCGGGCTTCTTTGGCTTAGCCAGCGGCTTTTTACTCGGCGCAGCAGACTTTCTGGTCGGCTTTTTCTGCTCTTTTGGTAGCTTAAATGATCCTGAAGCTCCCACTCCCTTGGTGTGGATGAAGGTTCCATTGGCTGTACCCTTCTTCAGAGCTGTCTTGACGTGATGAGATGCTGTATCTCCCACCTTGTAGTTGGCCTTAACGTACTTCTCGATCGCTTGGCGTGAAGAACCGTTGCGATCTTTCAACGTGAGAATAGCAGTCTTAATCATCTCTTCGTATTTCGGATGTTCGGCAGGGGTTTTGGTCATCTTTCGCTTAGCGTTGTCTGACATTCTGCTAGTTTCTGTCGGTCTACTGAACTGTGAATTGTGTGACTCTTTCGAGAAATTCGAGGCACGTTGTTAGCATTGTAAGTTTTTACTTGTAAATGCGGACCGCAGAGAGAACAAGCCCGGCAAAGTTAGTAACGGACGTTGTTATTCTGTGTTTCTTTCATGCAAATACTTGGGAACAAATTGCTTGGTACACAGTTTTATTTGAGTTTTTCATTGAAATACTTTATTCAAACCTTTTTAAAGAGACCGAGGTACAGTCTTTTTTCCAACAACACGATAAAACTCGAAGTGAATCGACCGACATGTAAAGGCAAACGCTGTCTAATGCGAAGAAACGCTAGAAAGAATGATATTGGACTGATGTTTTGTTGACGTTTGGTCAGTTTGTTGGTTGGTTAGTTTCATTGGTTTATTCGTTGATTTGTTAGTTCTATCCTTCGTTTGTTCGTTGGTTTGTTTGTTCGTTCGTTCCTTCGCTCATTGTTCGTTCTTTCCTTCGTTTGTTGGTTCGTTTATTTGTTAGTTCTTTCCATCGTCTGTTTGTTGACTGGTTCGCGTATTCGTTAGTTCTATCCTTCGTTTGTTGGATTTTTCGTTCATTTGTTTGTTCGTTTTCAACACAGCTTTGGCGTCAGAAAAAGAAATGTGGAACGTGTTAAGATGAACCTTGCTAAAAGTTAAGGGTACAATTTATTGGTCATTGACTTTATCTTCAAGTGGTGGCTCCTAAAGGAGCCGTTTTAGTTTTAAGTATGTGAAGCGTAAGCTCACTTAAGCACGCTCGCCTCTGATTCGTCTGGCCAACTGGATATCCTTTGGCATAATGGTGACACGTTTGGCGTGGATAGCGCACAGGTTGGTATCCTCAAACAAGCCCACTAGATAGGCTTCACTGGCCTCTTGGAGAGCTAGGACGGCAGAGCTTTGAAAGCGCAGGTCCGTTTTGAAATCCTGCGCAATCTCTCGCACAAGACGCTGAAAAGGCAGCTTGCGGATGAGTAGTTCTGTAGATTTCTGATAACGGCGAATTTCTCGGAGAGCAACTGTTCCGGGTCTGTAACGATGAGGTTTCTTGACACCACCAGTAGCAGGAGCGCTCTTCCGGGCTGCTTTTGTAGCTAACTGCTTACGAGGAGCTTTTCCACCAGTCGATTTTCGAGCCGTTTGCTTGGTACGAGCCATGACTGAAAGTAGAGATTTGACGTTTTGAAAGCGATCAAAAAGTTTTGATTTGTTTCACCACCATTGAGTAAAATCGATTTATAACAGAAAGCCCGTGATCCGATTGGCTGATTAATGACGCATGTGATTGGCTGTGAGAAATTTGCTTTTCTGTTGTGAAGAAGATGCGGCTGAACTTTCGATCTTAGGCAGCTTGTTGCTAGAAATTTGAAAATGACTCGAAAGCATGCGGAATATTACGGAATTGTGGGCACTGTGATATAGATATATATATATTTCCTGTTTAGTTTAAGTCTGACTTTGTTAACAAGAAATGAGAATTTCTCGTAACAGTTTTCCTTAACGGGCAAGTAAGTTATCCAAAGTAAGGCATGCCGAGTATAAATATTCATGAGACTGTCGGCAAAGCGTTCGCCTTTGCTTTGTTTTGAAAGTTACGTTTCCCGAGAGGTACAACTGGACAAACTAAAGCGCCAGCAAAGTCGGCAGGGTTCGTTAACTCGCAGTTTCGCTACTGGATTATCTAAAACAAGTCATGTCTGGACGCGGTAAAGGAGGCAAAGGTCTAGGAAAGGGCGGCGCTAAGCGTCATCGTAAAATTTTAAGAGACAACATCCAGGGCATAACCAAGCCTGCTATCCGTCGTCTAGCTCGCCGCGGCGGTGTGAAGCGTATCTCTGGTCTGATCTACGAAGAGACTCGCGGAGTCCTGAAAGTCTTCCTTGAGAACGTCATACGTGATGCTGTGACCTACACCGAGCACGCCAAACGAAAGACAGTGACAGCCATGGACGTGGTCTACGCTCTCAAACGCCAAGGACGTACTCTCTACGGATTTGGTGGTTAGGGAAGTGCCTGACTACAAGCTCCCCCTTAAAAAAACGGCTCCTTTAGGAGCCAACAAGTCTAACGAAAGTCCCGACCAGCAATAAATGCGATTCATTTTTAACAACAGCAACAAACAGTTCTATGTTGAACTTTAATTTGCGTTACCTTAGTGATGTAAAACAGAAGTTAAGAGTTGCAATAATAGCTGACATTTTTTTTGATCAAAGTTCTGTGTATGTAAAGTGTTGGGTTTTAGGTGTCGAGCGTTGATCAAATTAAGCGCTTGCAAACAAGGCCGTCGAGATAAGAGTTAAATTATGGTGTGTGTTTTCAAGACCAATCTGTTAACAATTTTAAGTTGGAATAGTCTTTCAGTAGGCAAATGAGATGACTGAGACAACTATAACTTTTTTTTTTTATAAGAACGTTAAGGCTGAGATTAACCAAGATTTTAAGAACATTCTGCCAGAACATTCCTCGGGTTGAGAGTCGGTTAAGAACGTTTTTATTCCGCTAATCTGTCGATTAGATGACAAGCATAAAATAAGGGTGACAAAAAAATGTAAACTAACCCAACTACTTACGGGCACGCTTTGTATAACATTAACAATGGTGTTCCTATTGCATGACACACATCTCGGCTTGTAGTAATCAGCAGTAGTTCTTATTCATAACTGTTGCATTTTTTCTGTAGCACGCGCCAGCGAATATCTAGATTTGCAAACTGCATGATGAATACACCCACATAGTAAATAAGTTTACTGCCGGACATTTGGATTGCTCTTTCGCTTTTGCCGCCTTCCTGGCCGAACCGAGCAGGACCACTAGACAACGTCTCGAACACTCGTAGGTACTTATTAGATCTTGTAATAAAAGCCGTAGAGAATATATATGAAAGTCACACAAGAGATTAACTCGCTAAGACTGTTTTAAGTCACTTTTATCGACTTCCAGCTGATAAATATAATACACTGGACTTTCGGTTTAAAACGAACGCGCGCATGCCTAATTATTGTACGCCTTGTGTTTTTCTCTATGTGTGTACTGCAGACAACTTTACATTGATTTCATTAGTTTTGTTTTGTAGTTGAAGCGAATGCCTAACAGGAGGTAGTTTTTGGTAACTTTGATGTATTGCTATAAGGCCGCTTATCTTTGTATTGGAACATGACTGTTATCAACATTTGGTGGCTCCTAAAAGAGCCGTTTTGAGTTTGTTATTAAGCTGGGAGCTTAATGTTGTTTCTTTTCCGCCTTCTTGGGTAGAAGCACTGCTTGTATGTTGGGAAGAACTCCACCCTGAGCGATAGTCACACCAGCAAGAAGTTTGTTTAACTCTTCATCGTTTCGAACGGCTAACTGCAGGTGACGAGGGATGATCCTGGTTTTCTTGTTGTCCCGAGCAGCATTTCCAGCTAACTCGAGAATCTCAGCACTCAGATACTCCAGTACGGCAGCCAAGTAGACTGGAGCACCTGCGCCGACACGCTCGCCGTAGTTGCCTTTGCGAAGGAGACGATGGATACGACCAACAGGAAACTGAAGTCCTGCCCGGGATGAACGGCTCTTAGACTTGGTGCCCGGAGCTTTGCCTTTTCCTCGACCTGTCATTTTCACTTTCTGAATGTTCTCTTTGCTTGTTATCTCTGGCAAAGTTGAGTTGAACGATTTTGTTCTAGTCTAGTCAGCCCGAAACTATGACCCGGATTTTTATTTGATTTTTCTTCAAATCAGAGGATCAAAGCGCACCAATCAAAACCGCGCCGTACTCCGAACAAAAGATAATTAGCAGGCAAAACGCGCTGTCGGTAGCGTCGGCCTATGGGTAGTTGTCAGTTAATGAAATAACCAATCGGCGAAAGGCAATTTCGATCCGCATACTAATTAATCCTCCTGGATAATTTGTAATAAATAGCAGTTAAGTTACCGTGGCATGTTGAAAGCTGATCTCATCGGATCATCTAGAATTCCAAACAATTTTTCAGAGAAGCCAGATAAACATGGCACCGAAAGTTCCAGCAGCAAAGAAAGGCGAGAAGCGAGCGGGAAAAACTAAGTCGGCGGCAGTTGATGGTTCGGCCAAGAAAAAGAGGAAGGGAAAGAGAAAGGAGAGCTATGCGATCTACATCTACAAGGTCCTTAAGCAAGTTCATCCCGATACGGGTATTTCTAGCAAGGCCATGGGTATCATGAATTCGTTTGTGAATGATATCTTCGAGCGTATCGCCAATGAGTCTTCCCGCCTGGCGCACTACAACAAGAAGTCGACCATCAGCTCCCGCGAGATCCAGACCGCCATCAGGTTGCTTCTGCCCGGAGAACTTGCAAAGCATGCTGTCAGCGAAGGCACTAAGGCTGTCACCAAGTATACCAGCAGCAAGTAAACATCGACTCCAGCGTTGATTCACAACAAAAACGGCTCCTTTAGGAGCCACCACATGTCATAAAAAGCAATGTCCAACGTGTCAGTTCTTTAGTTATTAACCCCTTCTGCTCCTTTAATCGCCACACTACACAAGGCTTTCTTTTAAGCTTTCAGATTTGAGATAACTATTAGATTTAAGAGAAATATATACATAGAGTTTTTGTGTGTGTGTGGTTTTTTTTTTTTTTTGCAAAATAAAACTGTTTACAGCAATGAATGGCCCAGTTCAAGTTCTTTATGCTTTTCTTTATAAAGGATAGCTCGGAACGCTGCCTGTCAGTTTTTCACGCAAACTTTCCGTGTGCCGTCAACGTTTATCGTGGACTATTATAAGACTCCCCGCGAAAATCAACAAGCCAGTGGCACCTAATGTCATGTTCTCCGCGCGCGCATAATTTAACAGGCAGTTTCCGCGCGCTTAGCTTCCGTTTGTTACGTTGCAATGAACACTCGCACGAAGTATCATGTAATGGTTTTCACACTGAAGAAAGCCTATGCCCGAAGAGTGTGTGACTTTTCACAAGATGCTGAACCTTTGACATTTTTCAACCTTATCGGTTTTCAGTTTTTATTTTCTTTTGATTTTTTAGACCGAAGTTCACGGCTAAGTTCACGTTCTCCGCACGCGCTCGAGTGTTTCACTCCATCTCTGGTCAAGGATCAGAGAAACTTATTAAACAACGCTCAAGATCTCTTTTGTTTGGTTTTTTTTTTTTTGCGAGATCTATCTTACGTCTTATTGACAAGAGCATTTTCTTTGCAGTCTTCGGGCGTTGATCTTCGATTGCCTGTTTTTTTTTTTTTTTTATCCTGTGTGAGTGCGAGTGTGTGTGTTGCACCTAGTTTTACTTTGTTATTCCGTCAAATATATGGAGGGAAATATATGTTTTGTTTTTTTTTTCAAGTTGGTCATTGCTTTTGTTTATTTGGTGGCTCCTAAAAGAGCCGTTTGGTTTACTGGACGCCGGGCGAAGATATCTCTTCGTTTACTTCTTCTTGGTCACCTTAGCTTTCTTGACTGCGGCCGGCTTTTTAACTTCTTTCTTTGTGCTAGGTTTCTTCGCAGCTACCTTCGGCTTTGTTGGTGACTTTGTGCCTGATGGCTTCTTGACTGCAGGCTTCTTGGACGTATCTTTCTTGGATGACGGACTTTTTGTAGAAGAGTTTTTCGTAGAAGAAGTCTCTTTCTTGGCCGCAGGTTTCTTTGTGGAAGCTTTCGTTGTAGCAGCGGGCTTCTTTGGCTTAGCCAGCGGCTTTTTACTCGGCGCAGCAGACTTTCTGGTCGGCTTTTTCTGCTCTTTTGGTAGCTTAAATGATCCTGAAGCTCCCACTCCCTTGGTGTGGATGAAGGTTCCATTGGCTGTACCCTTCTTCAGAGCTGTCTTGACGTGATGAGATGCTGTATCTCCCACCTTGTAGTTGGCCTTAACGTACTTCTCGATCGCTTGGCGTGAAGAACCGTTGCGATCTTTCAACGTGAGAATAGCAGTCTTAATCATCTCTTCGTATTTCGGATGTTCGGCAGGGGTTTTGGTCATCTTTCGCTTAGCGTTGTCTGACATTCTGCTAGTTTCTGTCGGTCTACTGAACTGTGAATTGTGTGACTCTTTCGAGAAATTCGAGGCACGTTGTTAGCATTGTAAGTTTTTACTTGTAAATGCGGACCGCAGAGAGAACAAGCCCGGCAAAGTTAGTAACGGACGTTGTTATTCTGTGTTTCTTTCATGCAAATACTTGGGAACAAATTGCTTGGTACACAGTTTTATTTGAGTTTTTCATTGAAATACTTTATTCAAACCTTTTTAAAGAGACCGAGGTACAGTCTTTTTTCCAACAACACGATAAAACTCGAAGTGAATCGACCGACATGTAAAGGCAAACGCTGTCTAATGCGAAGAAACGCTAGAAAGAATGATATTGGACTGATGTTTTGTTGACGTTTGGTCAGTTTGTTGGTTGGTTAGTTTCATTGGTTTATTCGTTGATTTGTTAGTTCTATCCTTCGTTTGTTCGTTGGTTTGTTTGTTCGTTCGTTCCTTCGCTCATTGTTCGTTCTTTCCTTCGTTTGTTGGTTCGTTTATTTGTTAGTTCTTTCCATCGTCTGTTTGTTGACTGGTTCGCGTATTCGTTAGTTCTATCCTTCGTTTGTTGGATTTTTCGTTCATTTGTTTGTTCGTTTTCAACACAGCTTTGGCGTCAGAAAAAGAAATGTGGAACGTGTTAAGATGAACCTTGCTAAAAGTTAAGGGTACAATTTATTGGTCATTGACTTTATCTTCAAGTGGTGGCTCCTAAAGGAGCCGTTTTAGTTTTAAGTATGTGAAGCGTAAGCTCACTTAAGCACGCTCGCCTCTGATTCGTCTGGCCAACTGGATATCCTTTGGCATAATGGTGACACGTTTGGCGTGGATAGCGCACAGGTTGGTATCCTCAAACAAGCCCACTAGATAGGCTTCACTGGCCTCTTGGAGAGCTAGGACGGCAGAGCTTTGAAAGCGCAGGTCCGTTTTGAAATCCTGCGCAATCTCTCGCACAAGACGCTGAAAAGGCAGCTTGCGGATGAGTAGTTCTGTAGATTTCTGATAACGGCGAATTTCTCGGAGAGCAACTGTTCCGGGTCTGTAACGATGAGGTTTCTTGACACCACCAGTAGCAGGAGCGCTCTTCCGGGCTGCTTTTGTAGCTAACTGCTTACGAGGAGCTTTTCCACCAGTCGATTTTCGAGCCGTTTGCTTGGTACGAGCCATGACTGAAAGTAGAGATTTGACGTTTTGAAAGCGATCAAAAAGTTTTGATTTGTTTCACCACCATTGAGTAAAATCGATTTATAACAGAAAGCCCGTGATCCGATTGGCTGATTAATGACGCATGTGATTGGCTGTGAGAAATTTGCTTTTCTGTTGTGAAGAAGATGCGGCTGAACTTTCGATCTTAGGCAGCTTGTTGCTAGAAATTTGAAAATGACTCGAAAGCATGCGGAATATTACGGAATTGTGGGCACTGTGATATAGATATATATATATTTCCTGTTTAGTTTAAGTCTGACTTTGTTAACAAGAAATGAGAATTTCTCGTAACAGTTTTCCTTAACGGGCAAGTAAGTTATCCAAAGTAAGGCATGCCGAGTATAAATATTCATGAGACTGTCGGCAAAGCGTTCGCCTTTGCTTTGTTTTGAAAGTTACGTTTCCCGAGAGGTACAACTGGACAAACTAAAGCGCCAGCAAAGTCGGCAGGGTTCGTTAACTCGCAGTTTCGCTACTGGATTATCTAAAACAAGTCATGTCTGGACGCGGTAAAGGAGGCAAAGGTCTAGGAAAGGGCGGCGCTAAGCGTCATCGTAAAATTTTAAGAGACAACATCCAGGGCATAACCAAGCCTGCTATCCGTCGTCTAGCTCGCCGCGGCGGTGTGAAGCGTATCTCTGGTCTGATCTACGAAGAGACTCGCGGAGTCCTGAAAGTCTTCCTTGAGAACGTCATACGTGATGCTGTGACCTACACCGAGCACGCCAAACGAAAGACAGTGACAGCCATGGACGTGGTCTACGCTCTCAAACGCCAAGGACGTACTCTCTACGGATTTGGTGGTTAGGGAAGTGCCTGACTACAAGCTCCCCCTTAAAAAAACGGCTCCTTTAGGAGCCAACAAGTCTAACGAAAGTCCCGACCAGCAATAAATGCGATTCATTTTTAACAACAGCAACAAACAGTTCTATGTTGAACTTTAATTTGCGTTACCTTAGTGATGTAAAACAGAAGTTAAGAGTTGCAATAATAGCTGACATTTTTTTTGATCAAAGTTCTGTGTATGTAAAGTGTTGGGTTTTAGGTGTCGAGCGTTGATCAAATTAAGCGCTTGCAAACAAGGCCGTCGAGATAAGAGTTAAATTATGGTGTGTGTTTTCAAGACCAATCTGTTAACAATTTTAAGTTGGAATAGTCTTTCAGTAGGCAAATGAGATGACTGAGACAACTATAACTTTTTTTTTTTATAAGAACGTTAAGGCTGAGATTAACCAAGATTTTAAGAACATTCTGCCAGAACATTCCTCGGGTTGAGAGTCGGTTAAGAACGTTTTTATTCCGCTAATCTGTCGATTAGATGACAAGCATAAAATAAGGGTGACAAAAAAATGTAAACTAACCCAACTACTTACGGGCACGCTTTGTATAACATTAACAATGGTGTTCCTATTGCATGACACACATCTCGGCTTGTAGTAATCAGCAGTAGTTCTTATTCATAACTGTTGCATTTTTTCTGTAGCACGCGCCAGCGAATATCTAGATTTGCAAACTGCATGATGAATACACCCACATAGTAAATAAGTTTACTGCCGGACATTTGGATTGCTCTTTCGCTTTTGCCGCCTTCCTGGCCGAACCGAGCAGGACCACTAGACAACGTCTCGAACACTCGTAGGTACTTATTAGATCTTGTAATAAAAGCCGTAGAGAATATATATGAAAGTCACACAAGAGATTAACTCGCTAAGACTGTTTTAAGTCACTTTTATCGACTTCCAGCTGATAAATATAATACACTGGACTTTCGGTTTAAAACGAACGCGCGCATGCCTAATTATTGTACGCCTTGTGTTTTTCTCTATGTGTGTACTGCAGACAACTTTACATTGATTTCATTAGTTTTGTTTTGTAGTTGAAGCGAATGCCTAACAGGAGGTAGTTTTTGGTAACTTTGATGTATTGCTATAAGGCCGCTTATCTTTGTATTGGAACATGACTGTTATCAACATTTGGTGGCTCCTAAAAGAGCCGTTTTGAGTTTGTTATTAAGCTGGGAGCTTAATGTTGTTTCTTTTCCGCCTTCTTGGGTAGAAGCACTGCTTGTATGTTGGGAAGAACTCCACCCTGAGCGATAGTCACACCAGCAAGAAGTTTGTTTAACTCTTCATCGTTTCGAACGGCTAACTGCAGGTGACGAGGGATGATCCTGGTTTTCTTGTTGTCCCGAGCAGCATTTCCAGCTAACTCGAGAATCTCAGCACTCAGATACTCCAGTACGGCAGCCAAGTAGACTGGAGCACCTGCGCCGACACGCTCGCCGTAGTTGCCTTTGCGAAGGAGACGATGGATACGACCAACAGGAAACTGAAGTCCTGCCCGGGATGAACGGCTCTTAGACTTGGTGCCCGGAGCTTTGCCTTTTCCTCGACCTGTCATTTTCACTTTCTGAATGTTCTCTTTGCTTGTTATCTCTGGCAAAGTTGAGTTGAACGATTTTGTTCTAGTCTAGTCAGCCCGAAACTATGACCCGGATTTTTATTTGATTTTTCTTCAAATCAGAGGATCAAAGCGCACCAATCAAAACCGCGCCGTACTCCGAACAAAAGATAATTAGCAGGCAAAACGCGCTGTCGGTAGCGTCGGCCTATGGGTAGTTGTCAGTTAATGAAATAACCAATCGGCGAAAGGCAATTTCGATCCGCATACTAATTAATCCTCCTGGATAATTTGTAATAAATAGCAGTTAAGTTACCGTGGCATGTTGAAAGCTGATCTCATCGGATCATCTAGAATTCCAAACAATTTTTCAGAGAAGCCAGATAAACATGGCACCGAAAGTTCCAGCAGCAAAGAAAGGCGAGAAGCGAGCGGGAAAAACTAAGTCGGCGGCAGTTGATGGTTCGGCCAAGAAAAAGAGGAAGGGAAAGAGAAAGGAGAGCTATGCGATCTACATCTACAAGGTCCTTAAGCAAGTTCATCCCGATACGGGTATTTCTAGCAAGGCCATGGGTATCATGAATTCGTTTGTGAATGATATCTTCGAGCGTATCGCCAATGAGTCTTCCCGCCTGGCGCACTACAACAAGAAGTCGACCATCAGCTCCCGCGAGATCCAGACCGCCATCAGGTTGCTTCTGCCCGGAGAACTTGCAAAGCATGCTGTCAGCGAAGGCACTAAGGCTGTCACCAAGTATACCAGCAGCAAGTAAACATCGACTCCAGCGTTGATTCACAACAAAAACGGCTCCTTTAGGAGCCACCACATGTCATAAAAAGCAATGTCCAACGTGTCAGTTCTTTAGTTATTAACCCCTTCTGCTCCTTTAATCGCCACACTACACAAGGCTTTCTTTTAAGCTTTCAGATTTGAGATAACTATTAGATTTAAGAGAAATATATACATAGAGTTTTTGTGTGTGTGTGGTTTTTTTTTTTTTTTGCAAAATAAAACTGTTTACAGCAATGAATGGCCCAGTTCAAGTTCTTTATGCTTTTCTTTATAAAGGATAGCTCGGAACGCTGCCTGTCAGTTTTTCACGCAAACTTTCCGTGTGCCGTCAACGTTTATCGTGGACTATTATAAGACTCCCCGCGAAAATCAACAAGCCAGTGGCACCTAATGTCATGTTCTCCGCGCGCGCATAATTTAACAGGCAGTTTCCGCGCGCTTAGCTTCCGTTTGTTACGTTGCAATGAACACTCGCACGAAGTATCATGTAATGGTTTTCACACTGAAGAAAGCCTATGCCCGAAGAGTGTGTGACTTTTCACAAGATGCTGAACCTTTGACATTTTTCAACCTTATCGGTTTTCAGTTTTTATTTTCTTTTGATTTTTTAGACCGAAGTTCACGGCTAAGTTCACGTTCTCCGCACGCGCTCGAGTGTTTCACTCCATCTCTGGTCAAGGATCAGAGAAACTTATTAAACAACGCTCAAGATCTCTTTTGTTTGGTTTTTTTTTTTTTGCGAGATCTATCTTACGTCTTATTGACAAGAGCATTTTCTTTGCAGTCTTCGGGCGTTGATCTTCGATTGCCTGTTTTTTTTTTTTTTTTATCCTGTGTGAGTGCGAGTGTGTGTGTTGCACCTAGTTTTACTTTGTTATTCCGTCAAATATATGGAGGGAAATATATGTTTTGTTTTTTTTTTCAAGTTGGTCATTGCTTTTGTTTATTTGGTGGCTCCTAAAAGAGCCGTTTGGTTTACTGGACGCCGGGCGAAGATATCTCTTCGTTTACTTCTTCTTGGTCACCTTAGCTTTCTTGACTGCGGCCGGCTTTTTAACTTCTTTCTTTGTGCTAGGTTTCTTCGCAGCTACCTTCGGCTTTGTTGGTGACTTTGTGCCTGATGGCTTCTTGACTGCAGGCTTCTTGGACGTATCTTTCTTGGATGACGGACTTTTTGTAGAAGAGTTTTTCGTAGAAGAAGTCTCTTTCTTGGCCGCAGGTTTCTTTGTGGAAGCTTTCGTTGTAGCAGCGGGCTTCTTTGGCTTAGCCAGCGGCTTTTTACTCGGCGCAGCAGACTTTCTGGTCGGCTTTTTCTGCTCTTTTGGTAGCTTAAATGATCCTGAAGCTCCCACTCCCTTGGTGTGGATGAAGGTTCCATTGGCTGTACCCTTCTTCAGAGCTGTCTTGACGTGATGAGATGCTGTATCTCCCACCTTGTAGTTGGCCTTAACGTACTTCTCGATCGCTTGGCGTGAAGAACCGTTGCGATCTTTCAACGTGAGAATAGCAGTCTTAATCATCTCTTCGTATTTCGGATGTTCGGCAGGGGTTTTGGTCATCTTTCGCTTAGCGTTGTCTGACATTCTGCTAGTTTCTGTCGGTCTACTGAACTGTGAATTGTGTGACTCTTTCGAGAAATTCGAGGCACGTTGTTAGCATTGTAAGTTTTTACTTGTAAATGCGGACCGCAGAGAGAACAAGCCCGGCAAAGTTAGTAACGGACGTTGTTATTCTGTGTTTCTTTCATGCAAATACTTGGGAACAAATTGCTTGGTACACAGTTTTATTTGAGTTTTTCATTGAAATACTTTATTCAAACCTTTTTAAAGAGACCGAGGTACAGTCTTTTTTCCAACAACACGATAAAACTCGAAGTGAATCGACCGACATGTAAAGGCAAACGCTGTCTAATGCGAAGAAACGCTAGAAAGAATGATATTGGACTGATGTTTTGTTGACGTTTGGTCAGTTTGTTGGTTGGTTAGTTTCATTGGTTTATTCGTTGATTTGTTAGTTCTATCCTTCGTTTGTTCGTTGGTTTGTTTGTTCGTTCGTTCCTTCGCTCATTGTTCGTTCTTTCCTTCGTTTGTTGGTTCGTTTATTTGTTAGTTCTTTCCATCGTCTGTTTGTTGACTGGTTCGCGTATTCGTTAGTTCTATCCTTCGTTTGTTGGATTTTTCGTTCATTTGTTTGTTCGTTTTCAACACAGCTTTGGCGTCAGAAAAAGAAATGTGGAACGTGTTAAGATGAACCTTGCTAAAAGTTAAGGGTACAATTTATTGGTCATTGACTTTATCTTCAAGTGGTGGCTCCTAAAGGAGCCGTTTTAGTTTTAAGTATGTGAAGCGTAAGCTCACTTAAGCACGCTCGCCTCTGATTCGTCTGGCCAACTGGATATCCTTTGGCATAATGGTGACACGTTTGGCGTGGATAGCGCACAGGTTGGTATCCTCAAACAAGCCCACTAGATAGGCTTCACTGGCCTCTTGGAGAGCTAGGACGGCAGAGCTTTGAAAGCGCAGGTCCGTTTTGAAATCCTGCGCAATCTCTCGCACAAGACGCTGAAAAGGCAGCTTGCGGATGAGTAGTTCTGTAGATTTCTGATAACGGCGAATTTCTCGGAGAGCAACTGTTCCGGGTCTGTAACGATGAGGTTTCTTGACACCACCAGTAGCAGGAGCGCTCTTCCGGGCTGCTTTTGTAGCTAACTGCTTACGAGGAGCTTTTCCACCAGTCGATTTTCGAGCCGTTTGCTTGGTACGAGCCATGACTGAAAGTAGAGATTTGACGTTTTGAAAGCGATCAAAAAGTTTTGATTTGTTTCACCACCATTGAGTAAAATCGATTTATAACAGAAAGCCCGTGATCCGATTGGCTGATTAATGACGCATGTGATTGGCTGTGAGAAATTTGCTTTTCTGTTGTGAAGAAGATGCGGCTGAACTTTCGATCTTAGGCAGCTTGTTGCTAGAAATTTGAAAATGACTCGAAAGCATGCGGAATATTACGGAATTGTGGGTACTGTGATATAGATATATATATATTTCCTGTTTAGTTTAAGTCTGACTTTGTTAACAAGAAATGAGAATTTCTCGTAACAGTTTTCCTTAACGGGCAAGTAAGTTATCCAAAGTAAGGCATGCCGAGTATAAATATTCATGAGACTGTCGGCAAAGCGTTCGCCTTTGCTTTGTTTTGAAAGTTACGTTTCCCGAGAGGTACAACTGGACAAACTAAAGCGCCAGCAAAGTCGGCAGGGTTCGTTAACTCGCAGTTTCGCTACTGGATTATCTAAAACAAGTCATGTCTGGACGCGGTAAAGGAGGCAAAGGTCTAGGAAAGGGCGGCGCTAAGCGTCATCGTAAAATTTTAAGAGACAACATCCAGGGCATAACCAAGCCTGCTATCCGTCGTCTAGCTCGCCGCGGCGGTGTGAAGCGTATCTCTGGTCTGATCTACGAAGAGACTCGCGGAGTCCTGAAAGTCTTCCTTGAGAACGTCATACGTGATGCTGTGACCTACACCGAGCACGCCAAACGAAAGACAGTGACAGCCATGGACGTGGTCTACGCTCTCAAACGCCAAGGACGTACTCTCTACGGATTTGGTGGTTAGGGAAGTGCCTGACTACAAGCTCCCCCTTAAAAAAACGGCTCCTTTAGGAGCCAACAAGTCTAACGAAAGTCCCGACCAGCAATAAATGCGATTCATTTTTAACAACAGCAACAAACAGTTCTATGTTGAACTTTAATTTGCGTTACCTTAGTGATGTAAAACAGAAGTTAAGAGTTGCAATAATAGCTGACATTTTTTTTGATCAAAGTTCTGTGTATGTAAAGTGTTGGGTTTTAGGTGTCGAGCGTTGATCAAATTAAGCGCTTGCAAACAAGGCCGTCGAGATAAGAGTTAAATTATGGTGTGTGTTTTCAAGACCAATCTGTTAACAATTTTAAGTTGGAATAGTCTTTCAGTAGGCAAATGAGATGACTGAGACAACTATAACTTTTTTTTTTTATAAGAACGTTAAGGCTGAGATTAACCAAGATTTTAAGAACATTCTGCCAGAACATTCCTCGGGTTGAGAGTCGGTTAAGAACGTTTTTATTCCGCTAATCTGTCGATTAGATGACAAGCATAAAATAAGGGTGACAAAAAAATGTAAACTAACCCAACTACTTACGGGCACGCTTTGTATAACATTAACAATGGTGTTCCTATTGCATGACACACATCTCGGCTTGTAGTAATCAGCAGTAGTTCTTATTCATAACTGTTGCATTTTTTCTGTAGCACGCGCCAGCGAATATCTAGATTTGCAAACTGCATGATGAATACACCCACATAGTAAATAAGTTTACTGCCGGACATTTGGATTGCTCTTTCGCTTTTGCCGCCTTCCTGGCCGAACCGAGCAGGACCACTAGACAACGTCTCGAACACTCGTAGGTACTTATTAGATCTTGTAATAAAAGCCGTAGAGAATATATATGAAAGTCACACAAGAGATTAACTCGCTAAGACTGTTTTAAGTCACTTTTATCGACTTCCAGCTGATAAATATAATACACTGGACTTTCGGTTTAAAACGAACGCGCGCATGCCTAATTATTGTACGCCTTGTGTTTTTCTCTATGTGTGTACTGCAGACAACTTTACATTGATTTCATTAGTTTTGTTTTGTAGTTGAAGCGAATGCCTAACAGGAGGTAGTTTTTGGTAACTTTGATGTATTGCTATAAGGCCGCTTATCTTTGTATTGGAACATGACTGTTATCAACATTTGGTGGCTCCTAAAAGAGCCGTTTTGAGTTTGTTATTAAGCTGGGAGCTTAATGTTGTTTCTTTTCCGCCTTCTTGGGTAGAAGCACTGCTTGTATGTTGGGAAGAACTCCACCCTGAGCGATAGTCACACCAGCAAGAAGTTTGTTTAACTCTTCATCGTTTCGAACGGCTAACTGCAGGTGACGAGGGATGATCCTGGTTTTCTTGTTGTCCCGAGCAGCATTTCCAGCTAACTCGAGAATCTCAGCACTCAGATACTCCAGTACGGCAGCCAAGTAGACTGGAGCACCTGCGCCGACACGCTCGCCGTAGTTGCCTTTGCGAAGGAGACGATGGATACGACCAACAGGAAACTGAAGTCCTGCCCGGGATGAACGGCTCTTAGACTTGGTGCCCGGAGCTTTGCCTTTTCCTCGACCTGTCATTTTCACTTTCTGAATGTTCTCTTTGCTTGTTATCTCTGGCAAAGTTGAGTTGAACGATTTTGTTCTAGTCTAGTCAGCCCGAAACTATGACCCGGATTTTTATTTGATTTTTCTTCAAATCAGAGGATCAAAGCGCACCAATCAAAACCGCGCCGTACTCCGAACAAAAGATAATTAGCAGGCAAAACGCGCTGTCGGTAGCGTCGGCCTATGGGTAGTTGTCAGTTAATGAAATAACCAATCGGCGAAAGGCAATTTCGATCCGCATACTAATTAATCCTCCTGGATAATTTGTAATAAATAGCAGTTAAGTTACCGTGGCATGTTGAAAGCTGATCTCATCGGATCATCTAGAATTCCAAACAATTTTTCAGAGAAGCCAGATAAACATGGCACCGAAAGTTCCAGCAGCAAAGAAAGGCGAGAAGCGAGCGGGAAAAACTAAGTCGGCGGCAGTTGATGGTTCGGCCAAGAAAAAGAGGAAGGGAAAGAGAAAGGAGAGCTATGCGATCTACATCTACAAGGTCCTTAAGCAAGTTCATCCCGATACGGGTATTTCTAGCAAGGCCATGGGTATCATGAATTCGTTTGTGAATGATATCTTCGAGCGTATCGCCAATGAGTCTTCCCGCCTGGCGCACTACAACAAGAAGTCGACCATCAGCTCCCGCGAGATCCAGACCGCCATCAGGTTGCTTCTGCCCGGAGAACTTGCAAAGCATGCTGTCAGCGAAGGCACTAAGGCTGTCACCAAGTATACCAGCAGCAAGTAAACATCGACTCCAGCGTTGATTCACAACAAAAACGGCTCCTTTAGGAGCCACCACATGTCATAAAAAGCAATGTCCAACGTGTCAGTTCTTTAGTTATTAACCCCTTCTGCTCCTTTAATCGCCACACTACACAAGGCTTTCTTTTAAGCTTTCAGATTTGAGATAACTATTAGATTTAAGAGAAATATATACATAGAGTTTTTGTGTGTGTGTGGTTTTTTTTTTTTTTTGCAAAATAAAACTGTTTACAGCAATGAATGGCCCAGTTCAAGTTCTTTATGCTTTTCTTTATAAAGGATAGCTCGGAACGCTGCCTGTCAGTTTTTCACGCAAACTTTCCGTGTGCCGTCAACGTTTATCGTGGACTATTATAAGACTCCCCGCGAAAATCAACAAGCCAGTGGCACCTAATGTCATGTTCTCCGCGCGCGCATAATTTAACAGGCAGTTTCCGCGCGCTTAGCTTCCGTTTGTTACGTTGCAATGAACACTCGCACGAAGTATCATGTAATGGTTTTCACACTGAAGAAAGCCTATGCCCGAAGAGTGTGTGACTTTTCACAAGATGCTGAACCTTTGACATTTTTCAACCTTATCGGTTTTCAGTTTTTATTTTCTTTTGATTTTTTAGACCGAAGTTCACGGCTAAGTTCACGTTCTCCGCACGCGCTCGAGTGTTTCACTCCATCTCTGGTCAAGGATCAGAGAAACTTATTAAACAACGCTCAAGATCTCTTTTGTTTGGTTTTTTTTTTTTTGCGAGATCTATCTTACGTCTTATTGACAAGAGCATTTTCTTTGCAGTCTTCGGGCGTTGATCTTCGATTGCCTGTTTTTTTTTTTTTTTTATCCTGTGTGAGTGCGAGTGTGTGTGTTGCACCTAGTTTTACTTTGTTATTCCGTCAAATATATGGAGGGAAATATATGTTTTGTTTTTTTTTTCAAGTTGGTCATTGCTTTTGTTTATTTGGTGGCTCCTAAAAGAGCCGTTTGGTTTACTGGACGCCGGGCGAAGATATCTCTTCGTTTACTTCTTCTTGGTCACCTTAGCTTTCTTGACTGCGGCCGGCTTTTTAACTTCTTTCTTTGTGCTAGGTTTCTTCGCAGCTACCTTCGGCTTTGTTGGTGACTTTGTGCCTGATGGCTTCTTGACTGCAGGCTTCTTGGACGTATCTTTCTTGGATGACGGACTTTTTGTAGAAGAGTTTTTCGTAGAAGAAGTCTCTTTCTTGGCCGCAGGTTTCTTTGTGGAAGCTTTCGTTGTAGCAGCGGGCTTCTTTGGCTTAGCCAGCGGCTTTTTACTCGGCGCAGCAGACTTTCTGGTCGGCTTTTTCTGCTCTTTTGGTAGCTTAAATGATCCTGAAGCTCCCACTCCCTTGGTGTGGATGAAGGTTCCATTGGCTGTACCCTTCTTCAGAGCTGTCTTGACGTGATGAGATGCTGTATCTCCCACCTTGTAGTTGGCCTTAACGTACTTCTCGATCGCTTGGCGTGAAGAACCGTTGCGATCTTTCAACGTGAGAATAGCAGTCTTAATCATCTCTTCGTATTTCGGATGTTCGGCAGGGGTTTTGGTCATCTTTCGCTTAGCGTTGTCTGACATTCTGCTAGTTTCTGTCGGTCTACTGAACTGTGAATTGTGTGACTCTTTCGAGAAATTCGAGGCACGTTGTTAGCATTGTAAGTTTTTACTTGTAAATGCGGACCGCAGAGAGAACAAGCCCGGCAAAGTTAGTAACGGACGTTGTTATTCTGTGTTTCTTTCATGCAAATACTTGGGAACAAATTGCTTGGTACACAGTTTTATTTGAGTTTTTCATTGAAATACTTTATTCAAACCTTTTTAAAGAGACCGAGGTACAGTCTTTTTTCCAACAACACGATAAAACTCGAAGTGAATCGACCGACATGTAAAGGCAAACGCTGTCTAATGCGAAGAAACGCTAGAAAGAATGATATTGGACTGATGTTTTGTTGACGTTTGGTCAGTTTGTTGGTTGGTTAGTTTCATTGGTTTATTCGTTGATTTGTTAGTTCTATCCTTCGTTTGTTCGTTGGTTTGTTTGTTCGTTCGTTCCTTCGCTCATTGTTCGTTCTTTCCTTCGTTTGTTGGTTCGTTTATTTGTTAGTTCTTTCCATCGTCTGTTTGTTGACTGGTTCGCGTATTCGTTAGTTCTATCCTTCGTTTGTTGGATTTTTCGTTCATTTGTTTGTTCGTTTTCAACACAGCTTTGGCGTCAGAAAAAGAAATGTGGAACGTGTTAAGATGAACCTTGCTAAAAGTTAAGGGTACAATTTATTGGTCATTGACTTTATCTTCAAGTGGTGGCTCCTAAAGGAGCCGTTTTAGTTTTAAGTATGTGAAGCGTAAGCTCACTTAAGCACGCTCGCCTCTGATTCGTCTGGCCAACTGGATATCCTTTGGCATAATGGTGACACGTTTGGCGTGGATAGCGCACAGGTTGGTATCCTCAAACAAGCCCACTAGATAGGCTTCACTGGCCTCTTGGAGAGCTAGGACGGCAGAGCTTTGAAAGCGCAGGTCCGTTTTGAAATCCTGCGCAATCTCTCGCACAAGACGCTGAAAAGGCAGCTTGCGGATGAGTAGTTCTGTAGATTTCTGATAACGGCGAATTTCTCGGAGAGCAACTGTTCCGGGTCTGTAACGATGAGGTTTCTTGACACCACCAGTAGCAGGAGCGCTCTTCCGGGCTGCTTTTGTAGCTAACTGCTTACGAGGAGCTTTTCCACCAGTCGATTTTCGAGCCGTTTGCTTGGTACGAGCCATGACTGAAAGTAGAGATTTGACGTTTTGAAAGCGATCAAAAAGTTTTGATTTGTTTCACCACCATTGAGTAAAATCGATTTATAACAGAAAGCCCGTGATCCGATTGGCTGATTAATGACGCATGTGATTGGCTGTGAGAAATTTGCTTTTCTGTTGTGAAGAAGATGCGGCTGAACTTTCGATCTTAGGCAGCTTGTTGCTAGAAATTTGAAAATGACTCGAAAGCATGCGGAATATTACGGAATTGTGGGCACTGTGATATAGATATATATATATTTCCTGTTTAGTTTAAGTCTGACTTTGTTAACAAGAAATGAGAATTTCTCGTAACAGTTTTCCTTAACGGGCAAGTAAGTTATCCAAAGTAAGGCATGCCGAGTATAAATATTCATGAGACTGTCGGCAAAGCGTTCGCCTTTGCTTTGTTTTGAAAGTTACGTTTCCCGAGAGGTACAACTGGACAAACTAAAGCGCCAGCAAAGTCGGCAGGGTTCGTTAACTCGCAGTTTCGCTACTGGATTATCTAAAACAAGTCATGTCTGGACGCGGTAAAGGAGGCAAAGGTCTAGGAAAGGGCGGCGCTAAGCGTCATCGTAAAATTTTAAGAGACAACATCCAGGGCATAACCAAGCCTGCTATCCGTCGTCTAGCTCGCCGCGGCGGTGTGAAGCGTATCTCTGGTCTGATCTACGAAGAGACTCGCGGAGTCCTGAAAGTCTTCCTTGAGAACGTCATACGTGATGCTGTGACCTACACCGAGCACGCCAAACGAAAGACAGTGACAGCCATGGACGTGGTCTACGCTCTCAAACGCCAAGGACGTACTCTCTACGGATTTGGTGGTTAGGGAAGTGCCTGACTACAAGCTCCCCCTTAAAAAAACGGCTCCTTTAGGAGCCAACAAGTCTAACGAAAGTCCCGACCAGCAATAAATGCGATTCATTTTTAACAACAGCAACAAACAGTTCTATGTTGAACTTTAATTTGCGTTACCTTAGTGATGTAAAACAGAAGTTAAGAGTTGCAATAATAGCTGACATTTTTTTTGATCAAAGTTCTGTGTATGTAAAGTGTTGGGTTTTAGGTGTCGAGCGTTGATCAAATTAAGCGCTTGCAAACAAGGCCGTCGAGATAAGAGTTAAATTATGGTGTGTGTTTTCAAGACCAATCTGTTAACAATTTTAAGTTGGAATAGTCTTTCAGTAGGCAAATGAGATGACTGAGACAACTATAACTTTTTTTTTTTATAAGAACGTTAAGGCTGAGATTAACCAAGATTTTAAGAACATTCTGCCAGAACATTCCTCGGGTTGAGAGTCGGTTAAGAACGTTTTTATTCCGCTAATCTGTCGATTAGATGACAAGCATAAAATAAGGGTGACAAAAAAATGTAAACTAACCCAACTACTTACGGGCACGCTTTGTATAACATTAACAATGGTGTTCCTATTGCATGACACACATCTCGGCTTGTAGTAATCAGCAGTAGTTCTTATTCATAACTGTTGCATTTTTTCTGTAGCACGCGCCAGCGAATATCTAGATTTGCAAACTGCATGATGAATACACCCACATAGTAAATAAGTTTACTGCCGGACATTTGGATTGCTCTTTCGCTTTTGCCGCCTTCCTGGCCGAACCGAGCAGGACCACTAGACAACGTCTCGAACACTCGTAGGTACTTATTAGATCTTGTAATAAAAGCCGTAGAGAATATATATGAAAGTCACACAAGAGATTAACTCGCTAAGACTGTTTTAAGTCACTTTTATCGACTTCCAGCTGATAAATATAATACACTGGACTTTCGGTTTAAAACGAACGCGCGCATGCCTAATTATTGTACGCCTTGTGTTTTTCTCTATGTGTGTACTGCAGACAACTTTACATTGATTTCATTAGTTTTGTTTTGTAGTTGAAGCGAATGCCTAACAGGAGGTAGTTTTTGGTAACTTTGATGTATTGCTATAAGGCCGCTTATCTTTGTATTGGAACATGACTGTTATCAACATTTGGTGGCTCCTAAAAGAGCCGTTTTGAGTTTGTTATTAAGCTGGGAGCTTAATGTTGTTTCTTTTCCGCCTTCTTGGGTAGAAGCACTGCTTGTATGTTGGGAAGAACTCCACCCTGAGCGATAGTCACACCAGCAAGAAGTTTGTTTAACTCTTCATCGTTTCGAACGGCTAACTGCAGGTGACGAGGGATGATCCTGGTTTTCTTGTTGTCCCGAGCAGCATTTCCAGCTAACTCGAGAATCTCAGCACTCAGATACTCCAGTACGGCAGCCAAGTAGACTGGAGCACCTGCGCCGACACGCTCGCCGTAGTTGCCTTTGCGAAGGAGACGATGGATACGACCAACAGGAAACTGAAGTCCTGCCCGGGATGAACGGCTCTTAGACTTGGTGCCCGGAGCTTTGCCTTTTCCTCGACCTGTCATTTTCACTTTCTGAATGTTCTCTTTGCTTGTTATCTCTGGCAAAGTTGAGTTGAACGATTTTGTTCTAGTCTAGTCAGCCCGAAACTATGACCCGGATTTTTATTTGATTTTTCTTCAAATCAGAGGATCAAAGCGCACCAATCAAAACCGCGCCGTACTCCGAACAAAAGATAATTAGCAGGCAAAACGCGCTGTCGGTAGCGTCGGCCTATGGGTAGTTGTCAGTTAATGAAATAACCAATCGGCGAAAGGCAATTTCGATCCGCATACTAATTAATCCTCCTGGATAATTTGTAATAAATAGCAGTTAAGTTACCGTGGCATGTTGAAAGCTGATCTCATCGGATCATCTAGAATTCCAAACAATTTTTCAGAGAAGCCAGATAAACATGGCACCGAAAGTTCCAGCAGCAAAGAAAGGCGAGAAGCGAGCGGGAAAAACTAAGTCGGCGGCAGTTGATGGTTCGGCCAAGAAAAAGAGGAAGGGAAAGAGAAAGGAGAGCTATGCGATCTACATCTACAAGGTCCTTAAGCAAGTTCATCCCGATACGGGTATTTCTAGCAAGGCCATGGGTATCATGAATTCGTTTGTGAATGATATCTTCGAGCGTATCGCCAATGAGTCTTCCCGCCTGGCGCACTACAACAAGAAGTCGACCATCAGCTCCCGCGAGATCCAGACCGCCATCAGGTTGCTTCTGCCCGGAGAACTTGCAAAGCATGCTGTCAGCGAAGGCACTAAGGCTGTCACCAAGTATACCAGCAGCAAGTAAACATCGACTCCAGCGTTGATTCACAACAAAAACGGCTCCTTTAGGAGCCACCACATGTCATAAAAAGCAATGTCCAACGTGTCAGTTCTTTAGTTATTAACCCCTTCTGCTCCTTTAATCGCCACACTACACAAGGCTTTCTTTTAAGCTTTCAGATTTGAGATAACTATTAGATTTAAGAGAAATATATACATAGAGTTTTTGTGTGTGTGTGGTTTTTTTTTTTTTTTGCAAAATAAAACTGTTTACAGCAATGAATGGCCCAGTTCAAGTTCTTTATGCTTTTCTTTATAAAGGATAGCTCGGAACGCTGCCTGTCAGTTTTTCACGCAAACTTTCCGTGTGCCGTCAACGTTTATCGTGGACTATTATAAGACTCCCCGCGAAAATCAACAAGCCAGTGGCACCTAATGTCATGTTCTCCGCGCGCGCATAATTTAACAGGCAGTTTCCGCGCGCTTAGCTTCCGTTTGTTACGTTGCAATGAACACTCGCACGAAGTATCATGTAATGGTTTTCACACTGAAGAAAGCCTATGCCCGAAGAGTGTGTGACTTTTCACAAGATGCTGAACCTTTGACATTTTTCAACCTTATCGGTTTTCAGTTTTTATTTTCTTTTGATTTTTTAGACCGAAGTTCACGGCTAAGTTCACGTTCTCCGCACGCGCTCGAGTGTTTCACTCCATCTCTGGTCAAGGATCAGAGAAACTTATTAAACAACGCTCAAGATCTCTTTTGTTTGGTTTTTTTTTTTTTGCGAGATCTATCTTACGTCTTATTGACAAGAGCATTTTCTTTGCAGTCTTCGGGCGTTGATCTTCGATTGCCTGTTTTTTTTTTTTTTTTATCCTGTGTGAGTGCGAGTGTGTGTGTTGCACCTAGTTTTACTTTGTTATTCCGTCAAATATATGGAGGGAAATATATGTTTTGTTTTTTTTTTCAAGTTGGTCATTGCTTTTGTTTATTTGGTGGCTCCTAAAAGAGCCGTTTGGTTTACTGGACGCCGGGCGAAGATATCTCTTCGTTTACTTCTTCTTGGTCACCTTAGCTTTCTTGACTGCGGCCGGCTTTTTAACTTCTTTCTTTGTGCTAGGTTTCTTCGCAGCTACCTTCGGCTTTGTTGGTGACTTTGTGCCTGATGGCTTCTTGACTGCAGGCTTCTTGGACGTATCTTTCTTGGATGACGGACTTTTTGTAGAAGAGTTTTTCGTAGAAGAAGTCTCTTTCTTGGCCGCAGGTTTCTTTGTGGAAGCTTTCGTTGTAGCAGCGGGCTTCTTTGGCTTAGCCAGCGGCTTTTTACTCGGCGCAGCAGACTTTCTGGTCGGCTTTTTCTGCTCTTTTGGTAGCTTAAATGATCCTGAAGCTCCCACTCCCTTGGTGTGGATGAAGGTTCCATTGGCTGTACCCTTCTTCAGAGCTGTCTTGACGTGATGAGATGCTGTATCTCCCACCTTGTAGTTGGCCTTAACGTACTTCTCGATCGCTTGGCGTGAAGAACCGTTGCGATCTTTCAACGTGAGAATAGCAGTCTTAATCATCTCTTCGTATTTCGGATGTTCGGCAGGGGTTTTGGTCATCTTTCGCTTAGCGTTGTCTGACATTCTGCTAGTTTCTGTCGGTCTACTGAACTGTGAATTGTGTGACTCTTTCGAGAAATTCGAGGCACGTTGTTAGCATTGTAAGTTTTTACTTGTAAATGCGGACCGCAGAGAGAACAAGCCCGGCAAAGTTAGTAACGGACGTTGTTATTCTGTGTTTCTTTCATGCAAATACTTGGGAACAAATTGCTTGGTACACAGTTTTATTTGAGTTTTTCATTGAAATACTTTATTCAAACCTTTTTAAAGAGACCGAGGTACAGTCTTTTTTCCAACAACACGATAAAACTCGAAGTGAATCGACCGACATGTAAAGGCAAACGCTGTCTAATGCGAAGAAACGCTAGAAAGAATGATATTGGACTGATGTTTTGTTGACGTTTGGTCAGTTTGTTGGTTGGTTAGTTTCATTGGTTTATTCGTTGATTTGTTAGTTCTATCCTTCGTTTGTTCGTTGGTTTGTTTGTTCGTTCGTTCCTTCGCTCATTGTTCGTTCTTTCCTTCGTTTGTTGGTTCGTTTATTTGTTAGTTCTTTCCATCGTCTGTTTGTTGACTGGTTCGCGTATTCGTTAGTTCTATCCTTCGTTTGTTGGATTTTTCGTTCATTTGTTTGTTCGTTTTCAACACAGCTTTGGCGTCAGAAAAAGAAATGTGGAACGTGTTAAGATGAACCTTGCTAAAAGTTAAGGGTACAATTTATTGGTCATTGACTTTATCTTCAAGTGGTGGCTCCTAAAGGAGCCGTTTTAGTTTTAAGTATGTGAAGCGTAAGCTCACTTAAGCACGCTCGCCTCTGATTCGTCTGGCCAACTGGATATCCTTTGGCATAATGGTGACACGTTTGGCGTGGATAGCGCACAGGTTGGTATCCTCAAACAAGCCCACTAGATAGGCTTCACTGGCCTCTTGGAGAGCTAGGACGGCAGAGCTTTGAAAGCGCAGGTCCGTTTTGAAATCCTGCGCAATCTCTCGCACAAGACGCTGAAAAGGCAGCTTGCGGATGAGTAGTTCTGTAGATTTCTGATAACGGCGAATTTCTCGGAGAGCAACTGTTCCGGGTCTGTAACGATGAGGTTTCTTGACACCACCAGTAGCAGGAGCGCTCTTCCGGGCTGCTTTTGTAGCTAACTGCTTACGAGGAGCTTTTCCACCAGTCGATTTTCGAGCCGTTTGCTTGGTACGAGCCATGACTGAAAGTAGAGATTTGACGTTTTGAAAGCGATCAAAAAGTTTTGATTTGTTTCACCACCATTGAGTAAAATCGATTTATAACAGAAAGCCCGTGATCCGATTGGCTGATTAATGACGCATGTGATTGGCTGTGAGAAATTTGCTTTTCTGTTGTGAAGAAGATGCGGCTGAACTTTCGATCTTAGGCAGCTTGTTGCTAGAAATTTGAAAATGACTCGAAAGCATGCGGAATATTACGGAATTGTGGGCACTGTGATATAGATATATATATATTTCCTGTTTAGTTTAAGTCTGACTTTGTTAACAAGAAATGAGAATTTCTCGTAACAGTTTTCCTTAACGGGCAAGTAAGTTATCCAAAGTAAGGCATGCCGAGTATAAATATTCATGAGACTGTCGGCAAAGCGTTCGCCTTTGCTTTGTTTTGAAAGTTACGTTTCCCGAGAGGTACAACTGGACAAACTAAAGCGCCAGCAAAGTCGGCAGGGTTCGTTAACTCGCAGTTTCGCTACTGGATTATCTAAAACAAGTCATGTCTGGACGCGGTAAAGGAGGCAAAGGTCTAGGAAAGGGCGGCGCTAAGCGTCATCGTAAAATTTTAAGAGACAACATCCAGGGCATAACCAAGCCTGCTATCCGTCGTCTAGCTCGCCGCGGCGGTGTGAAGCGTATCTCTGGTCTGATCTACGAAGAGACTCGCGGAGTCCTGAAAGTCTTCCTTGAGAACGTCATACGTGATGCTGTGACCTACACCGAGCACGCCAAACGAAAGACAGTGACAGCCATGGACGTGGTCTACGCTCTCAAACGCCAAGGACGTACTCTCTACGGATTTGGTGGTTAGGGAAGTGCCTGACTACAAGCTCCCCCTTAAAAAAACGGCTCCTTTAGGAGCCAACAAGTCTAACGAAAGTCCCGACCAGCAATAAATGCGATTCATTTTTAACAACAGCAACAAACAGTTCTATGTTGAACTTTAATTTGCGTTACCTTAGTGATGTAAAACAGAAGTTAAGAGTTGCAATAATAGCTGACATTTTTTTTGATCAAAGTTCTGTGTATGTAAAGTGTTGGGTTTTAGGTGTCGAGCGTTGATCAAATTAAGCGCTTGCAAACAAGGCCGTCGAGATAAGAGTTAAATTATGGTGTGTGTTTTCAAGACCAATCTGTTAACAATTTTAAGTTGGAATAGTCTTTCAGTAGGCAAATGAGATGACTGAGACAACTATAACTTTTTTTTTTTATAAGAACGTTAAGGCTGAGATTAACCAAGATTTTAAGAACATTCTGCCAGAACATTCCTCGGGTTGAGAGTCGGTTAAGAACGTTTTTATTCCGCTAATCTGTCGATTAGATGACAAGCATAAAATAAGGGTGACAAAAAAATGTAAACTAACCCAACTACTTACGGGCACGCTTTGTATAACATTAACAATGGTGTTCCTATTGCATGACACACATCTCGGCTTGTAGTAATCAGCAGTAGTTCTTATTCATAACTGTTGCATTTTTTCTGTAGCACGCGCCAGCGAATATCTAGATTTGCAAACTGCATGATGAATACACCCACATAGTAAATAAGTTTACTGCCGGACATTTGGATTGCTCTTTCGCTTTTGCCGCCTTCCTGGCCGAACCGAGCAGGACCACTAGACAACGTCTCGAACACTCGTAGGTACTTATTAGATCTTGTAATAAAAGCCGTAGAGAATATATATGAAAGTCACACAAGAGATTAACTCGCTAAGACTGTTTTAAGTCACTTTTATCGACTTCCAGCTGATAAATATAATACACTGGACTTTCGGTTTAAAACGAACGCGCGCATGCCTAATTATTGTACGCCTTGTGTTTTTCTCTATGTGTGTACTGCAGACAACTTTACATTGATTTCATTAGTTTTGTTTTGTAGTTGAAGCGAATGCCTAACAGGAGGTAGTTTTTGGTAACTTTGATGTATTGCTATAAGGCCGCTTATCTTTGTATTGGAACATGACTGTTATCAACATTTGGTGGCTCCTAAAAGAGCCGTTTTGAGTTTGTTATTAAGCTGGGAGCTTAATGTTGTTTCTTTTCCGCCTTCTTGGGTAGAAGCACTGCTTGTATGTTGGGAAGAACTCCACCCTGAGCGATAGTCACACCAGCAAGAAGTTTGTTTAACTCTTCATCGTTTCGAACGGCTAACTGCAGGTGACGAGGGATGATCCTGGTTTTCTTGTTGTCCCGAGCAGCATTTCCAGCTAACTCGAGAATCTCAGCACTCAGATACTCCAGTACGGCAGCCAAGTAGACTGGAGCACCTGCGCCGACACGCTCGCCGTAGTTGCCTTTGCGAAGGAGACGATGGATACGACCAACAGGAAACTGAAGTCCTGCCCGGGATGAACGGCTCTTAGACTTGGTGCCCGGAGCTTTGCCTTTTCCTCGACCTGTCATTTTCACTTTCTGAATGTTCTCTTTGCTTGTTATCTCTGGCAAAGTTGAGTTGAACGATTTTGTTCTAGTCTAGTCAGCCCGAAACTATGACCCGGATTTTTATTTGATTTTTCTTCAAATCAGAGGATCAAAGCGCACCAATCAAAACCGCGCCGTACTCCGAACAAAAGATAATTAGCAGGCAAAACGCGCTGTCGGTAGCGTCGGCCTATGGGTAGTTGTCAGTTAATGAAATAACCAATCGGCGAAAGGCAATTTCGATCCGCATACTAATTAATCCTCCTGGATAATTTGTAATAAATAGCAGTTAAGTTACCGTGGCATGTTGAAAGCTGATCTCATCGGATCATCTAGAATTCCAAACAATTTTTCAGAGAAGCCAGATAAACATGGCACCGAAAGTTCCAGCAGCAAAGAAAGGCGAGAAGCGAGCGGGAAAAACTAAGTCGGCGGCAGTTGATGGTTCGGCCAAGAAAAAGAGGAAGGGAAAGAGAAAGGAGAGCTATGCGATCTACATCTACAAGGTCCTTAAGCAAGTTCATCCCGATACGGGTATTTCTAGCAAGGCCATGGGTATCATGAATTCGTTTGTGAATGATATCTTCGAGCGTATCGCCAATGAGTCTTCCCGCCTGGCGCACTACAACAAGAAGTCGACCATCAGCTCCCGCGAGATCCAGACCGCCATCAGGTTGCTTCTGCCCGGAGAACTTGCAAAGCATGCTGTCAGCGAAGGCACTAAGGCTGTCACCAAGTATACCAGCAGCAAGTAAACATCGACTCCAGCGTTGATTCACAACAAAAACGGCTCCTTTAGGAGCCACCACATGTCATAAAAAGCAATGTCCAACGTGTCAGTTCTTTAGTTATTAACCCCTTCTGCTCCTTTAATCGCCACACTACACAAGGCTTTCTTTTAAGCTTTCAGATTTGAGATAACTATTAGATTTAAGAGAAATATATACATAGAGTTTTTGTGTGTGTGTGGTTTTTTTTTTTTTTTGCAAAATAAAACTGTTTACAGCAATGAATGGCCCAGTTCAAGTTCTTTATGCTTTTCTTTATAAAGGATAGCTCGGAACGCTGCCTGTCAGTTTTTCACGCAAACTTTCCGTGTGCCGTCAACGTTTATCGTGGACTATTATAAGACTCCCCGCGAAAATCAACAAGCCAGTGGCACCTAATGTCATGTTCTCCGCGCGCGCATAATTTAACAGGCAGTTTCCGCGCGCTTAGCTTCCGTTTGTTACGTTGCAATGAACACTCGCACGAAGTATCATGTAATGGTTTTCACACTGAAGAAAGCCTATGCCCGAAGAGTGTGTGACTTTTCACAAGATGCTGAACCTTTGACATTTTTCAACCTTATCGGTTTTCAGTTTTTATTTTCTTTTGATTTTTTAGACCGAAGTTCACGGCTAAGTTCACGTTCTCCGCACGCGCTCGAGTGTTTCACTCCATCTCTGGTCAAGGATCAGAGAAACTTATTAAACAACGCTCAAGATCTCTTTTGTTTGGTTTTTTTTTTTTTTGCGAGATCTATCTTACGTCTTATTGACAAGAGCATTTTCTTTGCAGTCTTCGGGCGTTGATCTTCGATTGCCTGTTTTTTTTTTTTTTTTTATCCTGTGTGAGTGCGAGTGTGTGTGTTGCACCTAGTTTTACTTTGTTATTCCGTCAAATATATGGAGGGAAATATATGTTTTGTTTTTTTTTTCAAGTTGGTCATTGCTTTTGTTTATTTGGTGGCTCCTAAAAGAGCCGTTTGGTTTACTGGACGCCGGGCGAAGATATCTCTTCGTTTACTTCTTCTTGGTCACCTTAGCTTTCTTGACTGCGGCCGGCTTTTTAACTTCTTTCTTTGTGCTAGGTTTCTTCGCAGCTACCTTCGGCTTTGTTGGTGACTTTGTGCCTGATGGCTTCTTGACTGCAGGCTTCTTGGACGTATCTTTCTTGGATGACGGACTTTTTGTAGAAGAGTTTTTCGTAGAAGAAGTCTCTTTCTTGGCCGCAGGTTTCTTTGTGGAAGCTTTCGTTGTAGCAGCGGGCTTCTTTGGCTTAGCCAGCGGCTTTTTACTCGGCGCAGCAGACTTTCTGGTCGGCTTTTTCTGCTCTTTTGGTAGCTTAAATGATCCTGAAGCTCCCACTCCCTTGGTGTGGATGAAGGTTCCATTGGCTGTACCCTTCTTCAGAGCTGTCTTGACGTGATGAGATGCTGTATCTCCCACCTTGTAGTTGGCCTTAACGTACTTCTCGATCGCTTGGCGTGAAGAACCGTTGCGATCTTTCAACGTGAGAATAGCAGTCTTAATCATCTCTTCGTATTTCGGATGTTCGGCAGGGGTTTTGGTCATCTTTCGCTTAGCGTTGTCTGACATTCTGCTAGTTTCTGTCGGTCTACTGAACTGTGAATTGTGTGACTCTTTCGAGAAATTCGAGGCACGTTGTTAGCATTGTAAGTTTTTACTTGTAAATGCGGACCGCAGAGAGAACAAGCCCGGCAAAGTTAGTAACGGACGTTGTTATTCTGTGTTTCTTTCATGCAAATACTTGGGAACAAATTGCTTGGTACACAGTTTTATTTGAGTTTTTCATTGAAATACTTTATTCAAACCTTTTTAAAGAGACCGAGGTACAGTCTTTTTTCCAACAACACGATAAAACTCGAAGTGAATCGACCGACATGTAAAGGCAAACGCTGTCTAATGCGAAGAAACGCTAGAAAGAATGATATTGGACTGATGTTTTGTTGACGTATTGGTCAGTTTGTTGGTTGGTTAGTTTCATTGGTTTATTCGTTGATTTGTTAGTTCTATCCTTCGTTTGTTCGTTGGTTTGTTTGTTCGTTCGTTCCTTCGCTCATTGTTCGTTCTTTCCTTCGTTTGTTGGTTCGTTTATTTGTTAGTTCTTTCCATCGTCTGTTTGTTGACTGGTTCGCGTATTCGTTAGTTCTATCCTTCGTTTGTTGGATTTTTCGTTCATTTGTTTGTTCGTTTTCAACACAGCTTTGGCGTCAGAAAAAGAAATGTGGAACGTGTTAAGATGAACCTTGCTAAAAGTTAAGGGTACAATTTATTGGTCATTGACTTTATCTTCAAGTGGTGGCTCCTAAAGGAGCCGTTTTAGTTTTAAGTATGTGAAGCGTAAGCTCACTTAAGCACGCTCGCCTCTGATTCGTCTGGCCAACTGGATATCCTTTGGCATAATGGTGACACGTTTGGCGTGGATAGCGCACAGGTTGGTATCCTCAAACAAGCCCACTAGATAGGCTTCACTGGCCTCTTGGAGAGCTAGGACGGCAGAGCTTTGAAAGCGCAGGTCCGTTTTGAAATCCTGCGCAATCTCTCGCACAAGACGCTGAAAAGGCAGCTTGCGGATGAGTAGTTCTGTAGATTTCTGATAACGGCGAATTTCTCGGAGAGCAACTGTTCCGGGTCTGTAACGATGAGGTTTCTTGACACCACCAGTAGCAGGAGCGCTCTTCCGGGCTGCTTTTGTAGCTAACTGCTTACGAGGAGCTTTTCCACCAGTCGATTTTCGAGCCGTTTGCTTGGTACGAGCCATGACTGAAAGTAGAGATTTGACGTTTTGAAAGCGATCAAAAAGTTTTGATTTGTTTCACCACCATTGAGTAAAATCGATTTATAACAGAAAGCCCGTGATCCGATTGGCTGATTAATGACGCATGTGATTGGCTGTGAGAAATTTGCTTTTCTGTTGTGAAGAAGATGCGGCTGAACTTTCGATCTTAGGCAGCTTGTTGCTAGAAATTTGAAAATGACTCGAAAGCATGCGGAATATTACGGAATTGTGGGCACTGTGATATAGATATATATATATTTCCTGTTTAGTTTAAGTCTGACTTTGTTAACAAGAAATGAGAATTTCTCGTAACAGTTTTCCTTAACGGGCAAGTAAGTTATCCAAAGTAAGGCATGCCGAGTATAAATATTCATGAGACTGTCGGCAAAGCGTTCGCCTTTGCTTTGTTTTGAAAGTTACGTTTCCCGAGAGGTACAACTGGACAAACTAAAGCGCCAGCAAAGTCGGCAGGGTTCGTTAACTCGCAGTTTCGCTACTGGATTATCTAAAACAAGTCATGTCTGGACGCGGTAAAGGAGGCAAAGGTCTAGGAAAGGGCGGCGCTAAGCGTCATCGTAAAATTTTAAGAGACAACATCCAGGGCATAACCAAGCCTGCTATCCGTCGTCTAGCTCGCCGCGGCGGTGTGAAGCGTATCTCTGGTCTGATCTACGAAGAGACTCGCGGAGTCCTGAAAGTCTTCCTTGAGAACGTCATACGTGATGCTGTGACCTACACCGAGCACGCCAAACGAAAGACAGTGACAGCCATGGACGTGGTCTACGCTCTCAAACGCCAAGGACGTACTCTCTACGGATTTGGTGGTTAGGGAAGTGCCTGACTACAAGCTCCCCCTTAAAAAAACGGCTCCTTTAGGAGCCAACAAGTCTAACGAAAGTCCCGACCAGCAATAAATGCGATTCATTTTTAACAACAGCAACAAACAGTTCTATGTTGAACTTTAATTTGCGTTACCTTAGTGATGTAAAACAGAAGTTAAGAGTTGCAATAATAGCTGACATTTTTTTTGATCAAAGTTCTGTGTATGTAAAGTGTTGGGTTTTAGGTGTCGAGCGTTGATCAAATTAAGCGCTTGCAAACAAGGCCGTCGAGATAAGAGTTAAATTATGGTGTGTGTTTTCAAGACCAATCTGTTAACAATTTTAAGTTGGAATAGTCTTTCAGTAGGCAAATGAGATGACTGAGACAACTATAACTTTTTTTTTTTATAAGAACGTTAAGGCTGAGATTTTAACCAAGATTTTAAGAACATTCTGCCAGAACATTCCTCGGGTTGAGAGTCGGTTAAGAACGTTTTTATTCCGCTAATCTGTCGATTAGATGACAAGCATAAAATAAGGGTGACAAAAAAATGTAAACTAACCCAACTACTTACGGGCACGCTTTGTATAACATTAACAATGGTGTTCCTATTGCATGACACACATCTCGGCTTGTAGTAATCAGCAGTAGTTCTTATTCATAACTGTTGCATTTTTTCTGTAGCACGCGCCAGCGAATATCTAGATTTGCAAACTGCATGATGAATACACCCACATAGTAAATAAGTTTACTGCCGGACATTTGGATTGCTCTTTCGCTTTTGCCGCCTTCCTGGCCGAACCGAGCAGGACCACTAGACAACGTCTCGAACACTCGTAGGTACTTATTAGATCTTGTAATAAAAGCCGTAGAGAATATATATGAAAGTCACACAAGAGATTAACTCGCTAAGACTGTTTTAAGTCACTTTTATCGACTTCCAGCTGATAAATATAATACACTGGACTTTCGGTTTAAAACGAACGCGCGCATGCCTAATTATTGTACGCCTTGTGTTTTTCTCTATGTGTGTACTGCAGACAACTTTACATTGATTTCATTAGTTTTGTTTTGTAGTTGAAGCGAATGCCTAACAGGAGGTAGTTTTTGGTAACTTTGATGTATTGCTATAAGGCCGCTTATCTTTGTATTGGAACATGACTGTTATCAACATTTGGTGGCTCCTAAAAGAGCCGTTTTGAGTTTGTTATTAAGCTGGAGCTTAATGTTGTTTCTTTTCCGCCTTCTTGGGTAGAAGCACTGCTTGTATGTTGGGAAGAACTCCACCCTGAGCGATAGTCACACCAGCAAGAAGTTTGTTTAACTCTTCATCGTTTCGAACGGCTAACTGCAGGTGACGAGGGATGATCCTGGTTTTCTTGTTGTCCCGAGCAGCATTTCCAGCTAACTCGAGAATCTCAGCACTCAGATACTCCAGTACGGCAGCCAAGTAGACTGGAGCACCTGCGCCGACACGCTCGCCGTAGTTGCCTTTGCGAAGGAGACGATGGATACGACCAACAGGAAACTGAAGTCCTGCCCGGGATGAACGGCTCTTAGACTTGGTGCCCGGAGCTTTGCCTTTTCCTCGACCTGTCATTTTCACTTTCTGAATGTTCTCTTTGCTTGTTATCTCTGGCAAAGTTGAGTTGAACGATTTTGTTCTAGTCTAGTCAGCCCGAAACTATGACCCGGATTTTTATTTGATTTTTCTTCAAATCAGAGGATCAAAGCGCACCAATCAAAACCGCGCCGTACTCCGAACAAAAGATAATTAGCAGGCAAAACGCGCTGTCGGTAGCGTCGGCCTATGGGTAGTTGTCAGTTAATGAAATAACCAATCGGCGAAAGGCAATTCGATCCGCATACTAATTAATCCTCCTGGATAATTTGTAATAAATAGCAGTTAAGTTACCGTGGCATGTTGAAAGCTGATCTCATCGGATCATCTAGAATTCCAAACAATTTTTCAGAGAAGCCAGATAAACATGGCACCGAAAGTTCCAGCAGCAAAGAAAGGCGAGAAGCGAGCGGGAAAAACTAAGTCGGCGGCAGTTGATGGTTCGGCAAGAAAAAGAGGAAGGAAAGAGAAAGGAGAGCTATGCGATCTACATCTACAAGGTCCTTAAGCAAGTTCATCCCGATACGGGTATTTCTAGCAAGGCCATGGGTATCATGAATTCGTTTCGTGAATGATATCTTCGAGCGTATCGCCAATGAGTCTTCCCGCCTGGCGCACTACAACAAGAAGTCGACCATCAGCTCCCGCGAGATCCAGACCGCCATCAGGTTGCTTCTGCCCGGAGAACTTGCAAAGCATGCTGTCAGCGAAGGCACTAAGGCTGTCACCAAGTATACCAGCAGCAAGTAAACATCGACTCCAGCGTTGATTCACAACAAAAAACGGCTCCTTTAGGAGCCACCACATGTCATAAAAAGCAATGTCCAACGTGTCAGTTCTTTAGTTATTAACCCTTCTGCTCCTTTAATCGCCACACTACACAAGGCTTTCTTTTAAGCTTTCAGATTTGAGATAACTATTAGATTTAAGAGAAATATATACATAGAGTTTTTGTGTGTGTGTGGTTTTTTTTTTTTTTTTGCAAAATAAAACTGTTTACAGCAATGAATGGCCCAGTTCAAGTTCTTTATGCTTTTCTTTATAAAGGATAGCTCGGAACGCTGCCTGTCAGTTTTTCACGCAAACTTTCCGTGTGCCGTCAACGTTTATCGTGGACTATTATAAGACTCCCCCGCGAAAATCAACAAGCCAGTGGCACCTAATGTCATGTTCTCCGCGCGCGCATAATTTAACAGGCAGTTTCCGCGCGCTTAGCTTCCGTTTGTTACGTTGCAATGAACACTCGCACGAAGTATCATGTAATGGTTTTCACACTGAAGAAAGCCTATGCCCGAAGAGTGTGTGACTTTTCACAAAGATGCTGAACCTTTGACATTTTTCAACCTTATCGGTTTTCAGTTTTATTTTCTTTTGATTTTTTAGACGAAGTTCACGGCTAAGTTCACGTTCTCCGCACGCGCTCGAGTGTTTCACTCCATCTCTGGTCAAGGATCAGAGAAACTTATTAAACAACGCTCAAGATCTCTTTTGTTTGGTTTTTTTTTTTTTGCGAGATCTATCTTACGTCTTATTGACAAGAGCATTTTCTTTGCAGTCTTCGGGCGTTGATCTTCGATTGCCTGTTTTTTTTTTTTTTTTATCCTGTGTGAGTGCGAGTGTGTGTGTTGCACCTAGTTTTACTTTGTTATTCCGTCAAATATATGGAGGGAAATATATGTTTTGTTTTTTTTTTCAAGTTGGTCATTGCTTTTGTTTATTTGGTGGCTCCTAAAAGAGCCGTTTGGTTTACTGGACGCCGGGCGAGATATCTCTTCGTTTACTTCTTCTTGGTCACCTTAGCTTTCTTGACTGCGGCCGGCTTTTTAACTTCTTTCTTTGTGCTAGGTTTCTTCGCAGCTACCTTCGGCTTTGTTGGTGACTTTGTGCCTGATGGCTTCTTGACTGCAGGCTTCTTGGACGTATCTTTCTTGGATGACGGACTTTTTGTAGAAGAGTTTTTCGTAGAAGAAGTCTCTTTCTTGGCCGCAGGTTTCTTTGTGGAAGCTTTCGTTGTAGCAGCGGGCTTCTTTGGCTTAGCCAGCGGCTTTTTACTCGGCGCAGCAGGACTTTCTGGTCGGCTTTTTCTGCTCTTTTGGTAGCTTAAATGATCCTGAAGCTCCCACTCCCTTGGTGTGGATGAAGGTTCCATTGGCTGTACCCTTCTTCAGAGCTGTCTTGACGTGATGAGATGCTGTATCTCCCACCTTGTAGTTGGCCTTAACGTACTTCTCGATCGCTTGGCGTGAAGAACCGTTGCGATCTTTCAACGTGAGAATAGCAGTCTTAATCATCTCTTCGTATTTCGGATGTTCGGCAGGGGTTTTGGTCATCTTTCGCTTAGCGTTGTCTGACATTCTGCTAGTTTCTGTCGGTCTACTGAACTGTGAATTGTGTGACTCTTTCGAGAAATTCGAGGCACGTTTGTTAGCATTGTAAGTTTTTACTTGTAAATGCGGACCGCAGAGAGAACAAGCCCGGCAAAGTTAGTAACGGACGTTGTTATTCTGTGTTTCTTTCATGCAAATACTTGGGAACAAATTGCTTGGTACACAGTTTTATTTGAGTTTTTCATTGAAATACTTTATTCAAACCTTTTAAAGAGACCGAGGTACAGTCTTTTTTCCAACAACACGATAAAACTCGAAGTGAATCGACCGACATGTAAAGGCAAACGCTGTCTAATGCGAAGAAACGCTAGAAAGAATGATATTGGACTGATGTTTTGTTGACGTTTGGTCAGTTTGTTGGTTGGTTAGTTTCATTGGTTTATTCGTTGATTTGTTAGTTCTATCCTTCGTTTGTTCGTTGGTTTGTTTGTTCGTTCGTTCCTTCGCTCATTGTTCGTCATCCTTCGTTTGTTGGTTCGTTATTTGTTAGTTCTTTCCATCGTCTGTTTGTT
>NW_028301572.1:0-81639 GCF_042242905.1 Orbicella faveolata | reverse complement strand
AATCTTAAGTTGTGCGCTACCGCTTAACTTGGCAGACATAGCGATATCTTTGAATCGAATAAGCGCGCAATGACAAGCAGCATTCGCCAACGATACTCAGCAATTACAGTTAGTTTTGAAGTGTATGTCTGTTTTCAAATTTCCAACCGTTACCTTTTGGCTTGCTAACTGTTTGGAATCCTGTCCGAATACGCCTCAATTTGGGCTGAAAAATGCGCAATTCTGGCTGACGACGGTAACGAATATATAACGCTGGAGTTTCTAGCCTCAGGTCTATAACTAGCAGAATACAGTCCCACTCTTTGACTAAGCGGAACCGGAAACTAGCATATCAGCACGTACTATACACATCTTAATTTGTTAGCAACAACCCAAGGGATTTCCAGGTGGTCCTGCGGGATGGGCTGCGCGCGGCTGATCCAGGGTCGCATCTGGCGGTCGTGAGTTCAAGTCTCAATATGTTATTAAAGGGGTTATTCTCGAACGGCTTGGGGGTCGAATAACTTCTCCCCCGATTGAGATTGGAACTCGGGCCGGGAAGAAAATCCCAGCCACGCCGAACATTTTTGTTGCTTTAATTAATCGATTGACTTATTTAGTTCTAATTTTTTTTTGGGTTTTTTTTAAGCCGCTTTGGTTTATTTTTTATTTTTTTATTGATTGATTGATTTTTTAAATTTCTTTTTCTTTTTATTTCTTGGTCTTCTTGGTTTTTTTTTTCCAAGCTGTTTGGTGCCGCAGTAGTATTTCTTAAATTGATTGACTGATTTTTGGATTTTTTGGATTTTTTGCAATTTGTTTGTATTTTGCTGTCGCTGTTGTGGTTGATGTTTCGGGTAAACGTTTCCCGTATTGCCGTCCATCTACAGATTTATTTTCTGCGTTATCGAGACTTGTTTGCTTTCAGTCTAAGCTTTGCTTTTGCCGAACTTTAAGAGTTTTAAGACCGAGGCAGTTCAGGGCCTAAACGATTTGTTAGTGGGAAGCAATTCCATGACTCGGTTTTCCAGCGGCCAATAGCGACATAAACAATTAACATGGGCCAACCTCTGGCTTACGCAGAATACATATTGGCTGGTTTTCTTGAAATGTCGTTGATTGAGGATGTAGAAGGCTTTATGCGACCTCGAGAGAAGTGGCCGATCAGCTCAGCTACATCGTGTATGGATAAATTGTAGCAAACACCGCATAGGAAAACACCCGTTCTCGTTCGCAGTGAGTCCACCAACTGTAAGCAAATCTTAAGTTGTGCGCTACCGCTTAACTTGGCAGACATAGCGATATCTTTGAATCGAATAAGCGCGCAATGACAAGCAGCATTCGCCAACGATACTCAGCAATTACAGTTAGTTTTGAAGTGTATGTCTGTTTTCAAATTTCCAACCGTTACCTTTTGGCTTGCTAACTGTTTGGAATCCTGTCCGAATACGCCTCAATTTGGGCTGAAAAATGCGCAATTCTGGCTGACGACGGTAACGAATATATAACGCTGGAGTTTCTAGCCTCAGGTCTATAACTAGCAGAATACAGTCCCACTCTTTGACTAAGCGGAACCGGAAACTAGCATATCAGCACGTACTATACACATCTTAATTTGTTAGCAACAACCCAAGGGATTTCCAGGTGGTCCTGCGGGATGGGCTGCGCGCGGCTGATCCAGGGTCGCATCTGGCGGTCGTGAGTTCAAGTCTCAATATGTTATTAAAGGGGTTATTCTCGAACGGCTTGGGGGTCGAATAACTTCTCCCCCGATTGAGATTGGAACTCGGGCCGGGAAGAAAATCCCAGCCACGCCGAACATTTTTGTTGCTTTAATTAATCGATTGACTTATTTAGTTCTAATTTTTTTTTGGGTTTTTTTTAAGCCGCTTTGGTTTATTTTTTATTTTTTTATTGATTGATTGATTTTTTAAATTTCTTTTTCTTTTTATTTCTTGGTCTTCTTGGTTTTTTTTTTCCAAGCTGTTTGGTGCCGCAGTAGTATTTCTTAAATTGATTGACTGATTTTTGGATTTTTTGGATTTTTTGCAATTTGTTTGTATTTTGCTGTCGCTGTTGTGGTTGATGTTTCGGGTAAACGTTTCCCGTATTGCCGTCCATCTACAGATTTATTTTCTGCGTTATCGAGACTTGTTTGCTTTCAGTCTAAGCTTTGCTTTTGCCGAACTTTAAGAGTTTTAAGACCGAGGCAGTTCAGGGCCTAAACGATTTGTTAGTGGGAAGCAATTCCATGACTCGGTTTTCCAGCGGCCAATAGCGACATAAACAATTAACATGGGCCAACCTCTGGCTTACGCAGAATACATATTGGCTGGTTTTCTTGAAATGTCGTTGATTGAGGATGTAGAAGGCTTTATGCGACCTCGAGAGAAGTGGCCGATCAGCTCAGCTACATCGTGTATGGATAAATTGTAGCAAACACCGCATAGGAAAACACCCGTTCTCGTTCGCAGTGAGTCCACCAACTGTAAGCAAATCTTAAGTTGTGCGCTACCGCTTAACTTGGCAGACATAGCGATATCTTTGAATCGAATAAGCGCGCAATGACAAGCAGCATTCGCCAACGATACTCAGCAATTACAGTTAGTTTTGAAGTGTATGTCTGTTTTCAAATTTCCAACCGTTACCTTTTGGCTTGCTAACTGTTTGGAATCCTGTCCGAATACGCCTCAATTTGGGCTGAAAAATGCGCAATTCTGGCTGACGACGGTAACGAATATATAACGCTGGAGTTTCTAGCCTCAGGTCTATAACTAGCAGAATACAGTCCCACTCTTTGACTAAGCGGAACCGGAAACTAGCATATCAGCACGTACTATACACATCTTAATTTGTTAGCAACAACCCAAGGGATTTCCAGGTGGTCCTGCGGGATGGGCTGCGCGCGGCTGATCCAGGGTCGCATCTGGCGGTCGTGAGTTCAAGTCTCAATATGTTATTAAAGGGGTTATTCTCGAACGGCTTGGGGGTCGAATAACTTCTCCCCCGATTGAGATTGGAACTCGGGCCGGGAAGAAAATCCCAGCCACGCCGAACATTTTTGTTGCTTTAATTAATCGATTGACTTATTTAGTTCTAATTTTTTTTTGGGTTTTTTTTAAGCCGCTTTGGTTTATTTTTTATTTTTTTATTGATTGATTGATTTTTTAAATTTCTTTTTCTTTTTATTTCTTGGTCTTCTTGGTTTTTTTTTTCCAAGCTGTTTGGTGCCGCAGTAGTATTTCTTAAATTGATTGACTGATTTTTGGATTTTTTGGATTTTTTGCAATTTGTTTGTATTTTGCTGTCGCTGTTGTGGTTGATGTTTCGGGTAAACGTTTCCCGTATTGCCGTCCATCTACAGATTTATTTTCTGCGTTATCGAGACTTGTTTGCTTTCAGTCTAAGCTTTGCTTTTGCCGAACTTTAAGAGTTTTAAGACCGAGGCAGTTCAGGGCCTAAACGATTTGTTAGTGGGAAGCAATTCCATGACTCGGTTTTCCAGCGGCCAATAGCGACATAAACAATTAACATGGGCCAACCTCTGGCTTACGCAGAATACATATTGGCTGGTTTTCTTGAAATGTCGTTGATTGAGGATGTAGAAGGCTTTATGCGACCTCGAGAGAAGTGGCCGATCAGCTCAGCTACATCGTGTATGGATAAATTGTAGCAAACACCGCATAGGAAAACACCCGTTCTCGTTCGCAGTGAGTCCACCAACTGTAAGCAAATCTTAAGTTGTGCGCTACCGCTTAACTTGGCAGACATAGCGATATCTTTGAATCGAATAAGCGCGCAATGACAAGCAGCATTCGCCAACGATACTCAGCAATTACAGTTAGTTTTGAAGTGTATGTCTGTTTTCAAATTTCCAACCGTTACCTTTTGGCTTGCTAACTGTTTGGAATCCTGTCCGAATACGCCTCAATTTGGGCTGAAAAATGCGCAATTCTGGCTGACGACGGTAACGAATATATAACGCTGGAGTTTCTAGCCTCAGGTCTATAACTAGCAGAATACAGTCCCACTCTTTGACTAAGCGGAACCGGAAACTAGCATATCAGCACGTACTATACACATCTTAATTTGTTAGCAACAACCCAAGGGATTTCCAGGTGGTCCTGCGGGATGGGCTGCGCGCGGCTGATCCAGGGTCGCATCTGGCGGTCGTGAGTTCAAGTCTCAATATGTTATTAAAGGGGTTATTCTCGAACGGCTTGGGGGTCGAATAACTTCTCCCCCGATTGAGATTGGAACTCGGGCCGGGAAGAAAATCCCAGCCACGCCGAACATTTTTGTTGCTTTAATTAATCGATTGACTTATTTAGTTCTAATTTTTTTTTGGGTTTTTTTTAAGCCGCTTTGGTTTATTTTTTATTTTTTTATTGATTGATTGATTTTTTAAATTTCTTTTTCTTTTTATTTCTTGGTCTTCTTGGTTTTTTTTTTCCAAGCTGTTTGGTGCCGCAGTAGTATTTCTTAAATTGATTGACTGATTTTTGGATTTTTTGGATTTTTTGCAATTTGTTTGTATTTTGCTGTCGCTGTTGTGGTTGATGTTTCGGGTAAACGTTTCCCGTATTGCCGTCCATCTACAGATTTATTTTCTGCGTTATCGAGACTTGTTTGCTTTCAGTCTAAGCTTTGCTTTTGCCGAACTTTAAGAGTTTTAAGACCGAGGCAGTTCAGGGCCTAAACGATTTGTTAGTGGGAAGCAATTCCATGACTCGGTTTTCCAGCGGCCAATAGCGACATAAACAATTAACATGGGCCAACCTCTGGCTTACGCAGAATACATATTGGCTGGTTTTCTTGAAATGTCGTTGATTGAGGATGTAGAAGGCTTTATGCGACCTCGAGAGAAGTGGCCGATCAGCTCAGCTACATCGTGTATGGATAAATTGTAGCAAACACCGCATAGGAAAACACCCGTTCTCGTTCGCAGTGAGTCCACCAACTGTAAGCAAATCTTAAGTTGTGCGCTACCGCTTAACTTGGCAGACATAGCGATATCTTTGAATCGAATAAGCGCGCAATGACAAGCAGCATTCGCCAACGATACTCAGCAATTACAGTTAGTTTTGAAGTGTATGTCTGTTTTCAAATTTCCAACCGTTACCTTTTGGCTTGCTAACTGTTTGGAATCCTGTCCGAATACGCCTCAATTTGGGCTGAAAAATGCGCAATTCTGGCTGACGACGGTAACGAATATATAACGCTGGAGTTTCTAGCCTCAGGTCTATAACTAGCAGAATACAGTCCCACTCTTTGACTAAGCGGAACCGGAAACTAGCATATCAGCACGTACTATACACATCTTAATTTGTTAGCAACAACCCAAGGGATTTCCAGGTGGTCCTGCGGGATGGGCTGCGCGCGGCTGATCCAGGGTCGCATCTGGCGGTCGTGAGTTCAAGTCTCAATATGTTATTAAAGGGGTTATTCTCGAACGGCTTGGGGGTCGAATAACTTCTCCCCCGATTGAGATTGGAACTCGGGCCGGGAAGAAAATCCCAGCCACGCCGAACATTTTTGTTGCTTTAATTAATCGATTGACTTATTTAGTTCTAATTTTTTTTTGGGTTTTTTTTAAGCCGCTTTGGTTTATTTTTTATTTTTTTATTGATTGATTGATTTTTTAAATTTCTTTTTCTTTTTATTTCTTGGTCTTCTTGGTTTTTTTTTTCCAAGCTGTTTGGTGCCGCAGTAGTATTTCTTAAATTGATTGACTGATTTTTGGATTTTTTGGATTTTTTGCAATTTGTTTGTATTTTGCTGTCGCTGTTGTGGTTGATGTTTCGGGTAAACGTTTCCCGTATTGCCGTCCATCTACAGATTTATTTTCTGCGTTATCGAGACTTGTTTGCTTTCAGTCTAAGCTTTGCTTTTGCCGAACTTTAAGAGTTTTAAGACCGAGGCAGTTCAGGGCCTAAACGATTTGTTAGTGGGAAGCAATTCCATGACTCGGTTTTCCAGCGGCCAATAGCGACATAAACAATTAACATGGGCCAACCTCTGGCTTACGCAGAATACATATTGGCTGGTTTTCTTGAAATGTCGTTGATTGAGGATGTAGAAGGCTTTATGCGACCTCGAGAGAAGTGGCCGATCAGCTCAGCTACATCGTGTATGGATAAATTGTAGCAAACACCGCATAGGAAAACACCCGTTCTCGTTCGCAGTGAGTCCACCAACTGTAAGCAAATCTTAAGTTGTGCGCTACCGCTTAACTTGGCAGACATAGCGATATCTTTGAATCGAATAAGCGCGCAATGACAAGCAGCATTCGCCAACGATACTCAGCAATTACAGTTAGTTTTGAAGTGTATGTCTGTTTTCAAATTTCCAACCGTTACCTTTTGGCTTGCTAACTGTTTGGAATCCTGTCCGAATACGCCTCAATTTGGGCTGAAAAATGCGCAATTCTGGCTGACGACGGTAACGAATATATAACGCTGGAGTTTCTAGCCTCAGGTCTATAACTAGCAGAATACAGTCCCACTCTTTGACTAAGCGGAACCGGAAACTAGCATATCAGCACGTACTATACACATCTTAATTTGTTAGCAACAACCCAAGGGATTTCCAGGTGGTCCTGCGGGATGGGCTGCGCGCGGCTGATCCAGGGTCGCATCTGGCGGTCGTGAGTTCAAGTCTCAATATGTTATTAAAGGGGTTATTCTCGAACGGCTTGGGGGTCGAATAACTTCTCCCCCGATTGAGATTGGAACTCGGGCCGGGAAGAAAATCCCAGCCACGCCGAACATTTTTGTTGCTTTAATTAATCGATTGACTTATTTAGTTCTAATTTTTTTTTGGGTTTTTTTTAAGCCGCTTTGGTTTATTTTTTATTTTTTTATTGATTGATTGATTTTTTAAATTTCTTTTTCTTTTTATTTCTTGGTCTTCTTGGTTTTTTTTTTCCAAGCTGTTTGGTGCCGCAGTAGTATTTCTTAAATTGATTGACTGATTTTTGGATTTTTTGGATTTTTTGCAATTTGTTTGTATTTTGCTGTCGCTGTTGTGGTTGATGTTTCGGGTAAACGTTTCCCGTATTGCCGTCCATCTACAGATTTATTTTCTGCGTTATCGAGACTTGTTTGCTTTCAGTCTAAGCTTTGCTTTTGCCGAACTTTAAGAGTTTTAAGACCGAGGCAGTTCAGGGCCTAAACGATTTGTTAGTGGGAAGCAATTCCATGACTCGGTTTTCCAGCGGCCAATAGCGACATAAACAATTAACATGGGCCAACCTCTGGCTTACGCAGAATACATATTGGCTGGTTTTCTTGAAATGTCGTTGATTGAGGATGTAGAAGGCTTTATGCGACCTCGAGAGAAGTGGCCGATCAGCTCAGCTACATCGTGTATGGATAAATTGTAGCAAACACCGCATAGGAAAACACCCGTTCTCGTTCGCAGTGAGTCCACCAACTGTAAGCAAATCTTAAGTTGTGCGCTACCGCTTAACTTGGCAGACATAGCGATATCTTTGAATCGAATAAGCGCGCAATGACAAGCAGCATTCGCCAACGATACTCAGCAATTACAGTTAGTTTTGAAGTGTATGTCTGTTTTCAAATTTCCAACCGTTACCTTTTGGCTTGCTAACTGTTTGGAATCCTGTCCGAATACGCCTCAATTTGGGCTGAAAAATGCGCAATTCTGGCTGACGACGGTAACGAATATATAACGCTGGAGTTTCTAGCCTCAGGTCTATAACTAGCAGAATACAGTCCCACTCTTTGACTAAGCGGAACCGGAAACTAGCATATCAGCACGTACTATACACATCTTAATTTGTTAGCAACAACCCAAGGGATTTCCAGGTGGTCCTGCGGGATGGGCTGCGCGCGGCTGATCCAGGGTCGCATCTGGCGGTCGTGAGTTCAAGTCTCAATATGTTATTAAAGGGGTTATTCTCGAACGGCTTGGGGGTCGAATAACTTCTCCCCCGATTGAGATTGGAACTCGGGCCGGGAAGAAAATCCCAGCCACGCCGAACATTTTTGTTGCTTTAATTAATCGATTGACTTATTTAGTTCTAATTTTTTTTTGGGTTTTTTTTAAGCCGCTTTGGTTTATTTTTTATTTTTTTATTGATTGATTGATTTTTTAAATTTCTTTTTCTTTTTATTTCTTGGTCTTCTTGGTTTTTTTTTTCCAAGCTGTTTGGTGCCGCAGTAGTATTTCTTAAATTGATTGACTGATTTTTGGATTTTTTGGATTTTTTGCAATTTGTTTGTATTTTGCTGTCGCTGTTGTGGTTGATGTTTCGGGTAAACGTTTCCCGTATTGCCGTCCATCTACAGATTTATTTTCTGCGTTATCGAGACTTGTTTGCTTTCAGTCTAAGCTTTGCTTTTGCCGAACTTTAAGAGTTTTAAGACCGAGGCAGTTCAGGGCCTAAACGATTTGTTAGTGGGAAGCAATTCCATGACTCGGTTTTCCAGCGGCCAATAGCGACATAAACAATTAACATGGGCCAACCTCTGGCTTACGCAGAATACATATTGGCTGGTTTTCTTGAAATGTCGTTGATTGAGGATGTAGAAGGCTTTATGCGACCTCGAGAGAAGTGGCCGATCAGCTCAGCTACATCGTGTATGGATAAATTGTAGCAAACACCGCATAGGAAAACACCCGTTCTCGTTCGCAGTGAGTCCACCAACTGTAAGCAAATCTTAAGTTGTGCGCTACCGCTTAACTTGGCAGACATAGCGATATCTTTGAATCGAATAAGCGCGCAATGACAAGCAGCATTCGCCAACGATACTCAGCAATTACAGTTAGTTTTGAAGTGTATGTCTGTTTTCAAATTTCCAACCGTTACCTTTTGGCTTGCTAACTGTTTGGAATCCTGTCCGAATACGCCTCAATTTGGGCTGAAAAATGCGCAATTCTGGCTGACGACGGTAACGAATATATAACGCTGGAGTTTCTAGCCTCAGGTCTATAACTAGCAGAATACAGTCCCACTCTTTGACTAAGCGGAACCGGAAACTAGCATATCAGCACGTACTATACACATCTTAATTTGTTAGCAACAACCCAAGGGATTTCCAGGTGGTCCTGCGGGATGGGCTGCGCGCGGCTGATCCAGGGTCGCATCTGGCGGTCGTGAGTTCAAGTCTCAATATGTTATTAAAGGGGTTATTCTCGAACGGCTTGGGGGTCGAATAACTTCTCCCCCGATTGAGATTGGAACTCGGGCCGGGAAGAAAATCCCAGCCACGCCGAACATTTTTGTTGCTTTAATTAATCGATTGACTTATTTAGTTCTAATTTTTTTTTGGGTTTTTTTTAAGCCGCTTTGGTTTATTTTTTATTTTTTTATTGATTGATTGATTTTTTAAATTTCTTTTTCTTTTTATTTCTTGGTCTTCTTGGTTTTTTTTTTCCAAGCTGTTTGGTGCCGCAGTAGTATTTCTTAAATTGATTGACTGATTTTTGGATTTTTTGGATTTTTTGCAATTTGTTTGTATTTTGCTGTCGCTGTTGTGGTTGATGTTTCGGGTAAACGTTTCCCGTATTGCCGTCCATCTACAGATTTATTTTCTGCGTTATCGAGACTTGTTTGCTTTCAGTCTAAGCTTTGCTTTTGCCGAACTTTAAGAGTTTTAAGATCGAGGCAGTTCAGGGCCTAAACGATTTGTTAGTGGGAAGCAATTCCATGACTCGGTTTTCCAGCGGCCAATAGCGACATAAACAATTAACATGGGCCAACCTCTGGCTTACGCAGAATACATATTGGCTGGTTTTCTTGAAATGTCGTTGATTGAGGATGTAGAAGGCTTTATGCGACCTCGAGAGAAGTGGCCGATCAGCTCAGCTACATCGTGTATGGATAAATTGTAGCAAACACCGCATAGGAAAACACCCGTTCTCGTTCGCAGTGAGTCCACCAACTGTAAGCAAATCTTAAGTTGTGCGCTACCGCTTAACTTGGCAGACATAGCGATATCTTTGAATCGAATAAGCGCGCAATGACAAGCAGCATTCGCCAACGATACTCAGCAATTACAGTTAGTTTTGAAGTGTATGTCTGTTTTCAAATTTCCAACCGTTACCTTTTGGCTTGCTAACTGTTTGGAATCCTGTCCGAATACGCCTCAATTTGGGCTGAAAAATGCGCAATTCTGGCTGACGACGGTAACGAATATATAACGCTGGAGTTTCTAGCCTCAGGTCTATAACTAGCAGAATACAGTCCCACTCTTTGACTAAGCGGAACCGGAAACTAGCATATCAGCACGTACTATACACATCTTAATTTGTTAGCAACAACCCAAGGGATTTCCAGGTGGTCCTGCGGGATGGGCTGCGCGCGGCTGATCCAGGGTCGCATCTGGCGGTCGTGAGTTCAAGTCTCAATATGTTATTAAAGGGGTTATTCTCGAACGGCTTGGGGGTCGAATAACTTCTCCCCCGATTGAGATTGGAACTCGGGCCGGGAAGAAAATCCCAGCCACGCCGAACATTTTTGTTGCTTTAATTAATCGATTGACTTATTTAGTTCTAATTTTTTTTTGGGTTTTTTTTAAGCCGCTTTGGTTTATTTTTTATTTTTTTATTGATTGATTGATTTTTTAAATTTCTTTTTCTTTTTATTTCTTGGTCTTCTTGGTTTTTTTTTTCCAAGCTGTTTGGTGCCGCAGTAGTATTTCTTAAATTGATTGACTGATTTTTGGATTTTTTGGATTTTTTGCAATTTGTTTGTATTTTGCTGTCGCTGTTGTGGTTGATGTTTCGGGTAAACGTTTCCCGTATTGCCGTCCATCTACAGATTTATTTTCTGCGTTATCGAGACTTGTTTGCTTTCAGTCTAAGCTTTGCTTTTGCCGAACTTTAAGAGTTTTAAGACCGAGGCAGTTCAGGGCCTAAACGATTTGTTAGTGGGAAGCAATTCCATGACTCGGTTTTCCAGCGGCCAATAGCGACATAAACAATTAACATGGGCCAACCTCTGGCTTACGCAGAATACATATTGGCTGGTTTTCTTGAAATGTCGTTGATTGAGGATGTAGAAGGCTTTATGCGACCTCGAGAGAAGTGGCCGATCAGCTCAGCTACATCGTGTATGGATAAATTGTAGCAAACACCGCATAGGAAAACACCCGTTCTCGTTCGCAGTGAGTCCACCAACTGTAAGCAAATCTTAAGTTGTGCGCTACCGCTTAACTTGGCAGACATAGCGATATCTTTGAATCGAATAAGCGCGCAATGACAAGCAGCATTCGCCAACGATACTCAGCAATTACAGTTAGTTTTGAAGTGTATGTCTGTTTTCAAATTTCCAACCGTTACCTTTTGGCTTGCTAACTGTTTGGAATCCTGTCCGAATACGCCTCAATTTGGGCTGAAAAATGCGCAATTCTGGCTGACGACGGTAACGAATATATAACGCTGGAGTTTCTAGCCTCAGGTCTATAACTAGCAGAATACAGTCCCACTCTTTGACTAAGCGGAACCGGAAACTAGCATATCAGCACGTACTATACACATCTTAATTTGTTAGCAACAACCCAAGGGATTTCCAGGTGGTCCTGCGGGATGGGCTGCGCGCGGCTGATCCAGGGTCGCATCTGGCGGTCGTGAGTTCAAGTCTCAATATGTTATTAAAGGGGTTATTCTCGAACGGCTTGGGGGTCGAATAACTTCTCCCCCGATTGAGATTGGAACTCGGGCCGGGAAGAAAATCCCAGCCACGCCGAACATTTTTGTTGCTTTAATTAATCGATTGACTTATTTAGTTCTAATTTTTTTTTGGGTTTTTTTTAAGCCGCTTTGGTTTATTTTTTATTTTTTTATTGATTGATTGATTTTTTAAATTTCTTTTTCTTTTTATTTCTTGGTCTTCTTGGTTTTTTTTTTCCAAGCTGTTTGGTGCCGCAGTAGTATTTCTTAAATTGATTGACTGATTTTTGGATTTTTTGGATTTTTTGCAATTTGTTTGTATTTTGCTGTCGCTGTTGTGGTTGATGTTTCGGGTAAACGTTTCCCGTATTGCCGTCCATCTACAGATTTATTTTCTGCGTTATCGAGACTTGTTTGCTTTCAGTCTAAGCTTTGCTTTTGCCGAACTTTAAGAGTTTTAAGACCGAGGCAGTTCAGGGCCTAAACGATTTGTTAGTGGGAAGCAATTCCATGACTCGGTTTTCCAGCGGCCAATAGCGACATAAACAATTAACATGGGCCAACCTCTGGCTTACGCAGAATACATATTGGCTGGTTTTCTTGAAATGTCGTTGATTGAGGATGTAGAAGGCTTTATGCGACCTCGAGAGAAGTGGCCGATCAGCTCAGCTACATCGTGTATGGATAAATTGTAGCAAACACCGCATAGGAAAACACCCGTTCTCGTTCGCAGTGAGTCCACCAACTGTAAGCAAATCTTAAGTTGTGCGCTACCGCTTAACTTGGCAGACATAGCGATATCTTTGAATCGAATAAGCGCGCAATGACAAGCAGCATTCGCCAACGATACTCAGCAATTACAGTTAGTTTTGAAGTGTATGTCTGTTTTCAAATTTCCAACCGTTACCTTTTGGCTTGCTAACTGTTTGGAATCCTGTCCGAATACGCCTCAATTTGGGCTGAAAAATGCGCAATTCTGGCTGACGACGGTAACGAATATATAACGCTGGAGTTTCTAGCCTCAGGTCTATAACTAGCAGAATACAGTCCCACTCTTTGACTAAGCGGAACCGGAAACTAGCATATCAGCACGTACTATACACATCTTAATTTGTTAGCAACAACCCAAGGGATTTCCAGGTGGTCCTGCGGGATGGGCTGCGCGCGGCTGATCCAGGGTCGCATCTGGCGGTCGTGAGTTCAAGTCTCAATATGTTATTAAAGGGGTTATTCTCGAACGGCTTGGGGGTCGAATAACTTCTCCCCCGATTGAGATTGGAACTCGGGCCGGGAAGAAAATCCCAGCCACGCCGAACATTTTTGTTGCTTTAATTAATCGATTGACTTATTTAGTTCTAATTTTTTTTTGGGTTTTTTTTAAGCCGCTTTGGTTTATTTTTTATTTTTTTATTGATTGATTGATTTTTTAAATTTCTTTTTCTTTTTATTTCTTGGTCTTCTTGGTTTTTTTTTTCCAAGCTGTTTGGTGCCGCAGTAGTATTTCTTAAATTGATTGACTGATTTTTGGATTTTTTGGATTTTTTGCAATTTGTTTGTATTTTGCTGTCGCTGTTGTGGTTGATGTTTCGGGTAAACGTTTCCCGTATTGCCGTCCATCTACAGATTTATTTTCTGCGTTATCGAGACTTGTTTGCTTTCAGTCTAAGCTTTGCTTTTGCCGAACTTTAAGAGTTTTAAGACCGAGGCAGTTCAGGGCCTAAACGATTTGTTAGTGGGAAGCAATTCCATGACTCGGTTTTCCAGCGGCCAATAGCGACATAAACAATTAACATGGGCCAACCTCTGGCTTACGCAGAATACATATTGGCTGGTTTTCTTGAAATGTCGTTGATTGAGGATGTAGAAGGCTTTATGCGACCTCGAGAGAAGTGGCCGATCAGCTCAGCTACATCGTGTATGGATAAATTGTAGCAAACACCGCATAGGAAAACACCCGTTCTCGTTCGCAGTGAGTCCACCAACTGTAAGCAAATCTTAAGTTGTGCGCTACCGCTTAACTTGGCAGACATAGCGATATCTTTGAATCGAATAAGCGCGCAATGACAAGCAGCATTCGCCAACGATACTCAGCAATTACAGTTAGTTTTGAAGTGTATGTCTGTTTTCAAATTTCCAACCGTTACCTTTTGGCTTGCTAACTGTTTGGAATCCTGTCCGAATACGCCTCAATTTGGGCTGAAAAATGCGCAATTCTGGCTGACGACGGTAACGAATATATAACGCTGGAGTTTCTAGCCTCAGGTCTATAACTAGCAGAATACAGTCCCACTCTTTGACTAAGCGGAACCGGAAACTAGCATATCAGCACGTACTATACACATCTTAATTTGTTAGCAACAACCCAAGGGATTTCCAGGTGGTCCTGCGGGATGGGCTGCGCGCGGCTGATCCAGGGTCGCATCTGGCGGTCGTGAGTTCAAGTCTCAATATGTTATTAAAGGGGTTATTCTCGAACGGCTTGGGGGTCGAATAACTTCTCCCCCGATTGAGATTGGAACTCGGGCCGGGAAGAAAATCCCAGCCACGCCGAACATTTTTGTTGCTTTAATTAATCGATTGACTTATTTAGTTCTAATTTTTTTTTGGGTTTTTTTTAAGCCGCTTTGGTTTATTTTTTATTTTTTTATTGATTGATTGATTTTTTAAATTTCTTTTTCTTTTTATTTCTTGGTCTTCTTGGTTTTTTTTTTCCAAGCTGTTTGGTGCCGCAGTAGTATTTCTTAAATTGATTGACTGATTTTTGGATTTTTTGGATTTTTTGCAATTTGTTTGTATTTTGCTGTCGCTGTTGTGGTTGATGTTTCGGGTAAACGTTTCCCGTATTGCCGTCCATCTACAGATTTATTTTCTGCGTTATCGAGACTTGTTTGCTTTCAGTCTAAGCTTTGCTTTTGCCGAACTTTAAGAGTTTTAAGATCGAGGCAGTTCAGGGCCTAAACGATTTGTTAGTGGGAAGCAATTCCATGACTCGGTTTTCCAGCGGCCAATAGCGACATAAACAATTAACATGGGCCAACCTCTGGCTTACGCAGAATACATATTGGCTGGTTTTCTTGAAATGTCGTTGATTGAGGATGTAGAAGGCTTTATGCGACCTCGAGAGAAGTGGCCGATCAGCTCAGCTACATCGTGTATGGATAAATTGTAGCAAACACCGCATAGGAAAACACCCGTTCTCGTTCGCAGTGAGTCCACCAACTGTAAGCAAATCTTAAGTTGTGCGCTACCGCTTAACTTGGCAGACATAGCGATATCTTTGAATCGAATAAGCGCGCAATGACAAGCAGCATTCGCCAACGATACTCAGCAATTACAGTTAGTTTTGAAGTGTATGTCTGTTTTCAAATTTCCAACCGTTACCTTTTGGCTTGCTAACTGTTTGGAATCCTGTCCGAATACGCCTCAATTTGGGCTGAAAAATGCGCAATTCTGGCTGACGACGGTAACGAATATATAACGCTGGAGTTTCTAGCCTCAGGTCTATAACTAGCAGAATACAGTCCCACTCTTTGACTAAGCGGAACCGGAAACTAGCATATCAGCACGTACTATACACATCTTAATTTGTTAGCAACAACCCAAGGGATTTCCAGGTGGTCCTGCGGGATGGGCTGCGCGCGGCTGATCCAGGGTCGCATCTGGCGGTCGTGAGTTCAAGTCTCAATATGTTATTAAAGGGGTTATTCTCGAACGGCTTGGGGGTCGAATAACTTCTCCCCCGATTGAGATTGGAACTCGGGCCGGGAAGAAAATCCCAGCCACGCCGAACATTTTTGTTGCTTTAATTAATCGATTGACTTATTTAGTTCTAATTTTTTTTTGGGTTTTTTTTAAGCCGCTTTGGTTTATTTTTTATTTTTTTATTGATTGATTGATTTTTTAAATTTCTTTTTCTTTTTATTTCTTGGTCTTCTTGGTTTTTTTTTTCCAAGCTGTTTGGTGCCGCAGTAGTATTTCTTAAATTGATTGACTGATTTTTGGATTTTTTGGATTTTTTGCAATTTGTTTGTATTTTGCTGTCGCTGTTGTGGTTGATGTTTCGGGTAAACGTTTCCCGTATTGCCGTCCATCTACAGATTTATTTTCTGCGTTATCGAGACTTGTTTGCTTTCAGTCTAAGCTTTGCTTTTGCCGAACTTTAAGAGTTTTAAGACCGAGGCAGTTCAGGGCCTAAACGATTTGTTAGTGGGAAGCAATTCCATGACTCGGTTTTCCAGCGGCCAATAGCGACATAAACAATTAACATGGGCCAACCTCTGGCTTACGCAGAATACATATTGGCTGGTTTTCTTGAAATGTCGTTGATTGAGGATGTAGAAGGCTTTATGCGACCTCGAGAGAAGTGGCCGATCAGCTCAGCTACATCGTGTATGGATAAATTGTAGCAAACACCGCATAGGAAAACACCCGTTCTCGTTCGCAGTGAGTCCACCAACTGTAAGCAAATCTTAAGTTGTGCGCTACCGCTTAACTTGGCAGACATAGCGATATCTTTGAATCGAATAAGCGCGCAATGACAAGCAGCATTCGCCAACGATACTCAGCAATTACAGTTAGTTTTGAAGTGTATGTCTGTTTTCAAATTTCCAACCGTTACCTTTTGGCTTGCTAACTGTTTGGAATCCTGTCCGAATACGCCTCAATTTGGGCTGAAAAATGCGCAATTCTGGCTGACGACGGTAACGAATATATAACGCTGGAGTTTCTAGCCTCAGGTCTATAACTAGCAGAATACAGTCCCACTCTTTGACTAAGCGGAACCGGAAACTAGCATATCAGCACGTACTATACACATCTTAATTTGTTAGCAACAACCCAAGGGATTTCCAGGTGGTCCTGCGGGATGGGCTGCGCGCGGCTGATCCAGGGTCGCATCTGGCGGTCGTGAGTTCAAGTCTCAATATGTTATTAAAGGGGTTATTCTCGAACGGCTTGGGGGTCGAATAACTTCTCCCCCGATTGAGATTGGAACTCGGGCCGGGAAGAAAATCCCAGCCACGCCGAACATTTTTGTTGCTTTAATTAATCGATTGACTTATTTAGTTCTAATTTTTTTTTGGGTTTTTTTTAAGCCGCTTTGGTTTATTTTTTATTTTTTTATTGATTGATTGATTTTTTAAATTTCTTTTTCTTTTTATTTCTTGGTCTTCTTGGTTTTTTTTTTCCAAGCTGTTTGGTGCCGCAGTAGTATTTCTTAAATTGATTGACTGATTTTTGGATTTTTTGGATTTTTTGCAATTTGTTTGTATTTTGCTGTCGCTGTTGTGGTTGATGTTTCGGGTAAACGTTTCCCGTATTGCCGTCCATCTACAGATTTATTTTCTGCGTTATCGAGACTTGTTTGCTTTCAGTCTAAGCTTTGCTTTTGCCGAACTTTAAGAGTTTTAAGACCGAGGCAGTTCAGGGCCTAAACGATTTGTTAGTGGGAAGCAATTCCATGACTCGGTTTTCCAGCGGCCAATAGCGACATAAACAATTAACATGGGCCAACCTCTGGCTTACGCAGAATACATATTGGCTGGTTTTCTTGAAATGTCGTTGATTGAGGATGTAGAAGGCTTTATGCGACCTCGAGAGAAGTGGCCGATCAGCTCAGCTACATCGTGTATGGATAAATTGTAGCAAACACCGCATAGGAAAACACCCGTTCTCGTTCGCAGTGAGTCCACCAACTGTAAGCAAATCTTAAGTTGTGCGCTACCGCTTAACTTGGCAGACATAGCGATATCTTTGAATCGAATAAGCGCGCAATGACAAGCAGCATTCGCCAACGATACTCAGCAATTACAGTTAGTTTTGAAGTGTATGTCTGTTTTCAAATTTCCAACCGTTACCTTTTGGCTTGCTAACTGTTTGGAATCCTGTCCGAATACGCCTCAATTTGGGCTGAAAAATGCGCAATTCTGGCTGACGACGGTAACGAATATATAACGCTGGAGTTTCTAGCCTCAGGTCTATAACTAGCAGAATACAGTCCCACTCTTTGACTAAGCGGAACCGGAAACTAGCATATCAGCACGTACTATACACATCTTAATTTGTTAGCAACAACCCAAGGGATTTCCAGGTGGTCCTGCGGGATGGGCTGCGCGCGGCTGATCCAGGGTCGCATCTGGCGGTCGTGAGTTCAAGTCTCAATATGTTATTAAAGGGGTTATTCTCGAACGGCTTGGGGGTCGAATAACTTCTCCCCCGATTGAGATTGGAACTCGGGCCGGGAAGAAAATCCCAGCCACGCCGAACATTTTTGTTGCTTTAATTAATCGATTGACTTATTTAGTTCTAATTTTTTTTTGGGTTTTTTTTAAGCCGCTTTGGTTTATTTTTTATTTTTTTATTGATTGATTGATTTTTTAAATTTCTTTTTCTTTTTATTTCTTGGTCTTCTTGGTTTTTTTTTTCCAAGCTGTTTGGTGCCGCAGTAGTATTTCTTAAATTGATTGACTGATTTTTGGATTTTTTGGATTTTTTGCAATTTGTTTGTATTTTGCTGTCGCTGTTGTGGTTGATGTTTCGGGTAAACGTTTCCCGTATTGCCGTCCATCTACAGATTTATTTTCTGCGTTATCGAGACTTGTTTGCTTTCAGTCTAAGCTTTGCTTTTGCCGAACTTTAAGAGTTTTAAGACCGAGGCAGTTCAGGGCCTAAACGATTTGTTAGTGGGAAGCAATTCCATGACTCGGTTTTCCAGCGGCCAATAGCGACATAAACAATTAACATGGGCCAACCTCTGGCTTACGCAGAATACATATTGGCTGGTTTTCTTGAAATGTCGTTGATTGAGGATGTAGAAGGCTTTATGCGACCTCGAGAGAAGTGGCCGATCAGCTCAGCTACATCGTGTATGGATAAATTGTAGCAAACACCGCATAGGAAAACACCCGTTCTCGTTCGCAGTGAGTCCACCAACTGTAAGCAAATCTTAAGTTGTGCGCTACCGCTTAACTTGGCAGACATAGCGATATCTTTGAATCGAATAAGCGCGCAATGACAAGCAGCATTCGCCAACGATACTCAGCAATTACAGTTAGTTTTGAAGTGTATGTCTGTTTTCAAATTTCCAACCGTTACCTTTTGGCTTGCTAACTGTTTGGAATCCTGTCCGAATACGCCTCAATTTGGGCTGAAAAATGCGCAATTCTGGCTGACGACGGTAACGAATATATAACGCTGGAGTTTCTAGCCTCAGGTCTATAACTAGCAGAATACAGTCCCACTCTTTGACTAAGCGGAACCGGAAACTAGCATATCAGCACGTACTATACACATCTTAATTTGTTAGCAACAACCCAAGGGATTTCCAGGTGGTCCTGCGGGATGGGCTGCGCGCGGCTGATCCAGGGTCGCATCTGGCGGTCGTGAGTTCAAGTCTCAATATGTTATTAAAGGGGTTATTCTCGAACGGCTTGGGGGTCGAATAACTTCTCCCCCGATTGAGATTGGAACTCGGGCCGGGAAGAAAATCCCAGCCACGCCGAACATTTTTGTTGCTTTAATTAATCGATTGACTTATTTAGTTCTAATTTTTTTTTGGGTTTTTTTTAAGCCGCTTTGGTTTATTTTTTATTTTTTTATTGATTGATTGATTTTTTAAATTTCTTTTTCTTTTTATTTCTTGGTCTTCTTGGTTTTTTTTTTCCAAGCTGTTTGGTGCCGCAGTAGTATTTCTTAAATTGATTGACTGATTTTTGGATTTTTTGGATTTTTTGCAATTTGTTTGTATTTTGCTGTCGCTGTTGTGGTTGATGTTTCGGGTAAACGTTTCCCGTATTGCCGTCCATCTACAGATTTATTTTCTGCGTTATCGAGACTTGTTTGCTTTCAGTCTAAGCTTTGCTTTTGCCGAACTTTAAGAGTTTTAAGACCGAGGCAGTTCAGGGCCTAAACGATTTGTTAGTGGGAAGCAATTCCATGACTCGGTTTTCCAGCGGCCAATAGCGACATAAACAATTAACATGGGCCAACCTCTGGCTTACGCAGAATACATATTGGCTGGTTTTCTTGAAATGTCGTTGATTGAGGATGTAGAAGGCTTTATGCGACCTCGAGAGAAGTGGCCGATCAGCTCAGCTACATCGTGTATGGATAAATTGTAGCAAACACCGCATAGGAAAACACCCGTTCTCGTTCGCAGTGAGTCCACCAACTGTAAGCAAATCTTAAGTTGTGCGCTACCGCTTAACTTGGCAGACATAGCGATATCTTTGAATCGAATAAGCGCGCAATGACAAGCAGCATTCGCCAACGATACTCAGCAATTACAGTTAGTTTTGAAGTGTATGTCTGTTTTCAAATTTCCAACCGTTACCTTTTGGCTTGCTAACTGTTTGGAATCCTGTCCGAATACGCCTCAATTTGGGCTGAAAAATGCGCAATTCTGGCTGACGACGGTAACGAATATATAACGCTGGAGTTTCTAGCCTCAGGTCTATAACTAGCAGAATACAGTCCCACTCTTTGACTAAGCGGAACCGGAAACTAGCATATCAGCACGTACTATACACATCTTAATTTGTTAGCAACAACCCAAGGGATTTCCAGGTGGTCCTGCGGGATGGGCTGCGCGCGGCTGATCCAGGGTCGCATCTGGCGGTCGTGAGTTCAAGTCTCAATATGTTATTAAAGGGGTTATTCTCGAACGGCTTGGGGGTCGAATAACTTCTCCCCCGATTGAGATTGGAACTCGGGCCGGGAAGAAAATCCCAGCCACGCCGAACATTTTTGTTGCTTTAATTAATCGATTGACTTATTTAGTTCTAATTTTTTTTTGGGTTTTTTTTAAGCCGCTTTGGTTTATTTTTTATTTTTTTATTGATTGATTGATTTTTTAAATTTCTTTTTCTTTTTATTTCTTGGTCTTCTTGGTTTTTTTTTTCCAAGCTGTTTGGTGCCGCAGTAGTATTTCTTAAATTGATTGACTGATTTTTGGATTTTTTGGATTTTTTGCAATTTGTTTGTATTTTGCTGTCGCTGTTGTGGTTGATGTTTCGGGTAAACGTTTCCCGTATTGCCGTCCATCTACAGATTTATTTTCTGCGTTATCGAGACTTGTTTGCTTTCAGTCTAAGCTTTGCTTTTGCCGAACTTTAAGAGTTTTAAGACCGAGGCAGTTCAGGGCCTAAACGATTTGTTAGTGGGAAGCAATTCCATGACTCGGTTTTCCAGCGGCCAATAGCGACATAAACAATTAACATGGGCCAACCTCTGGCTTACGCAGAATACATATTGGCTGGTTTTCTTGAAATGTCGTTGATTGAGGATGTAGAAGGCTTTATGCGACCTCGAGAGAAGTGGCCGATCAGCTCAGCTACATCGTGTATGGATAAATTGTAGCAAACACCGCATAGGAAAACACCCGTTCTCGTTCGCAGTGAGTCCACCAACTGTAAGCAAATCTTAAGTTGTGCGCTACCGCTTAACTTGGCAGACATAGCGATATCTTTGAATCGAATAAGCGCGCAATGACAAGCAGCATTCGCCAACGATACTCAGCAATTACAGTTAGTTTTGAAGTGTATGTCTGTTTTCAAATTTCCAACCGTTACCTTTTGGCTTGCTAACTGTTTGGAATCCTGTCCGAATACGCCTCAATTTGGGCTGAAAAATGCGCAATTCTGGCTGACGACGGTAACGAATATATAACGCTGGAGTTTCTAGCCTCAGGTCTATAACTAGCAGAATACAGTCCCACTCTTTGACTAAGCGGAACCGGAAACTAGCATATCAGCACGTACTATACACATCTTAATTTGTTAGCAACAACCCAAGGGATTTCCAGGTGGTCCTGCGGGATGGGCTGCGCGCGGCTGATCCAGGGTCGCATCTGGCGGTCGTGAGTTCAAGTCTCAATATGTTATTAAAGGGGTTATTCTCGAACGGCTTGGGGGTCGAATAACTTCTCCCCCGATTGAGATTGGAACTCGGGCCGGGAAGAAAATCCCAGCCACGCCGAACATTTTTGTTGCTTTAATTAATCGATTGACTTATTTAGTTCTAATTTTTTTTTGGGTTTTTTTTAAGCCGCTTTGGTTTATTTTTTATTTTTTTATTGATTGATTGATTTTTTAAATTTCTTTTTCTTTTTATTTCTTGGTCTTCTTGGTTTTTTTTTTCCAAGCTGTTTGGTGCCGCAGTAGTATTTCTTAAATTGATTGACTGATTTTTGGATTTTTTGGATTTTTTGCAATTTGTTTGTATTTTGCTGTCGCTGTTGTGGTTGATGTTTCGGGTAAACGTTTCCCGTATTGCCGTCCATCTACAGATTTATTTTCTGCGTTATCGAGACTTGTTTGCTTTCAGTCTAAGCTTTGCTTTTGCCGAACTTTAAGAGTTTTAAGACCGAGGCAGTTCAGGGCCTAAACGATTTGTTAGTGGGAAGCAATTCCATGACTCGGTTTTCCAGCGGCCAATAGCGACATAAACAATTAACATGGGCCAACCTCTGGCTTACGCAGAATACATATTGGCTGGTTTTCTTGAAATGTCGTTGATTGAGGATGTAGAAGGCTTTATGCGACCTCGAGAGAAGTGGCCGATCAGCTCAGCTACATCGTGTATGGATAAATTGTAGCAAACACCGCATAGGAAAACACCCGTTCTCGTTCGCAGTGAGTCCACCAACTGTAAGCAAATCTTAAGTTGTGCGCTACCGCTTAACTTGGCAGACATAGCGATATCTTTGAATCGAATAAGCGCGCAATGACAAGCAGCATTCGCCAACGATACTCAGCAATTACAGTTAGTTTTGAAGTGTATGTCTGTTTTCAAATTTCCAACCGTTACCTTTTGGCTTGCTAACTGTTTGGAATCCTGTCCGAATACGCCTCAATTTGGGCTGAAAAATGCGCAATTCTGGCTGACGACGGTAACGAATATATAACGCTGGAGTTTCTAGCCTCAGGTCTATAACTAGCAGAATACAGTCCCACTCTTTGACTAAGCGGAACCGGAAACTAGCATATCAGCACGTACTATACACATCTTAATTTGTTAGCAACAACCCAAGGGATTTCCAGGTGGTCCTGCGGGATGGGCTGCGCGCGGCTGATCCAGGGTCGCATCTGGCGGTCGTGAGTTCAAGTCTCAATATGTTATTAAAGGGGTTATTCTCGAACGGCTTGGGGGTCGAATAACTTCTCCCCCGATTGAGATTGGAACTCGGGCCGGGAAGAAAATCCCAGCCACGCCGAACATTTTTGTTGCTTTAATTAATCGATTGACTTATTTAGTTCTAATTTTTTTTTGGGTTTTTTTTAAGCCGCTTTGGTTTATTTTTTATTTTTTTATTGATTGATTGATTTTTTAAATTTCTTTTTCTTTTTATTTCTTGGTCTTCTTGGTTTTTTTTTTCCAAGCTGTTTGGTGCCGCAGTAGTATTTCTTAAATTGATTGACTGATTTTTGGATTTTTTGGATTTTTTGCAATTTGTTTGTATTTTGCTGTCGCTGTTGTGGTTGATGTTTCGGGTAAACGTTTCCCGTATTGCCGTCCATCTACAGATTTATTTTCTGCGTTATCGAGACTTGTTTGCTTTCAGTCTAAGCTTTGCTTTTGCCGAACTTTAAGAGTTTTAAGACCGAGGCAGTTCAGGGCCTAAACGATTTGTTAGTGGGAAGCAATTCCATGACTCGGTTTTCCAGCGGCCAATAGCGACATAAACAATTAACATGGGCCAACCTCTGGCTTACGCAGAATACATATTGGCTGGTTTTCTTGAAATGTCGTTGATTGAGGATGTAGAAGGCTTTATGCGACCTCGAGAGAAGTGGCCGATCAGCTCAGCTACATCGTGTATGGATAAATTGTAGCAAACACCGCATAGGAAAACACCCGTTCTCGTTCGCAGTGAGTCCACCAACTGTAAGCAAATCTTAAGTTGTGCGCTACCGCTTAACTTGGCAGACATAGCGATATCTTTGAATCGAATAAGCGCGCAATGACAAGCAGCATTCGCCAACGATACTCAGCAATTACAGTTAGTTTTGAAGTGTATGTCTGTTTTCAAATTTCCAACCGTTACCTTTTGGCTTGCTAACTGTTTGGAATCCTGTCCGAATACGCCTCAATTTGGGCTGAAAAATGCGCAATTCTGGCTGACGACGGTAACGAATATATAACGCTGGAGTTTCTAGCCTCAGGTCTATAACTAGCAGAATACAGTCCCACTCTTTGACTAAGCGGAACCGGAAACTAGCATATCAGCACGTACTATACACATCTTAATTTGTTAGCAACAACCCAAGGGATTTCCAGGTGGTCCTGCGGGATGGGCTGCGCGCGGCTGATCCAGGGTCGCATCTGGCGGTCGTGAGTTCAAGTCTCAATATGTTATTAAAGGGGTTATTCTCGAACGGCTTGGGGGTCGAATAACTTCTCCCCCGATTGAGATTGGAACTCGGGCCGGGAAGAAAATCCCAGCCACGCCGAACATTTTTGTTGCTTTAATTAATCGATTGACTTATTTAGTTCTAATTTTTTTTTGGGTTTTTTTTAAGCCGCTTTGGTTTATTTTTTATTTTTTTATTGATTGATTGATTTTTTAAATTTCTTTTTCTTTTTATTTCTTGGTCTTCTTGGTTTTTTTTTTCCAAGCTGTTTGGTGCCGCAGTAGTATTTCTTAAATTGATTGACTGATTTTTGGATTTTTTGGATTTTTTGCAATTTGTTTGTATTTTGCTGTCGCTGTTGTGGTTGATGTTTCGGGTAAACGTTTCCCGTATTGCCGTCCATCTACAGATTTATTTTCTGCGTTATCGAGACTTGTTTGCTTTCAGTCTAAGCTTTGCTTTTGCCGAACTTTAAGAGTTTTAAGACCGAGGCAGTTCAGGGCCTAAACGATTTGTTAGTGGGAAGCAATTCCATGACTCGGTTTTCCAGCGGCCAATAGCGACATAAACAATTAACATGGGCCAACCTCTGGCTTACGCAGAATACATATTGGCTGGTTTTCTTGAAATGTCGTTGATTGAGGATGTAGAAGGCTTTATGCGACCTCGAGAGAAGTGGCCGATCAGCTCAGCTACATCGTGTATGGATAAATTGTAGCAAACACCGCATAGGAAAACACCCGTTCTCGTTCGCAGTGAGTCCACCAACTGTAAGCAAATCTTAAGTTGTGCGCTACCGCTTAACTTGGCAGACATAGCGATATCTTTGAATCGAATAAGCGCGCAATGACAAGCAGCATTCGCCAACGATACTCAGCAATTACAGTTAGTTTTGAAGTGTATGTCTGTTTTCAAATTTCCAACCGTTACCTTTTGGCTTGCTAACTGTTTGGAATCCTGTCCGAATACGCCTCAATTTGGGCTGAAAAATGCGCAATTCTGGCTGACGACGGTAACGAATATATAACGCTGGAGTTTCTAGCCTCAGGTCTATAACTAGCAGAATACAGTCCCACTCTTTGACTAAGCGGAACCGGAAACTAGCATATCAGCACGTACTATACACATCTTAATTTGTTAGCAACAACCCAAGGGATTTCCAGGTGGTCCTGCGGGATGGGCTGCGCGCGGCTGATCCAGGGTCGCATCTGGCGGTCGTGAGTTCAAGTCTCAATATGTTATTAAAGGGGTTATTCTCGAACGGCTTGGGGGTCGAATAACTTCTCCCCCGATTGAGATTGGAACTCGGGCCGGGAAGAAAATCCCAGCCACGCCGAACATTTTTGTTGCTTTAATTAATCGATTGACTTATTTAGTTCTAATTTTTTTTTGGGTTTTTTTTAAGCCGCTTTGGTTTATTTTTTATTTTTTTATTGATTGATTGATTTTTTAAATTTCTTTTTCTTTTTATTTCTTGGTCTTCTTGGTTTTTTTTTTCCAAGCTGTTTGGTGCCGCAGTAGTATTTCTTAAATTGATTGACTGATTTTTGGATTTTTTGGATTTTTTGCAATTTGTTTGTATTTTGCTGTCGCTGTTGTGGTTGATGTTTCGGGTAAACGTTTCCCGTATTGCCGTCCATCTACAGATTTATTTTCTGCGTTATCGAGACTTGTTTGCTTTCAGTCTAAGCTTTGCTTTTGCCGAACTTTAAGAGTTTTAAGACCGAGGCAGTTCAGGGCCTAAACGATTTGTTAGTGGGAAGCAATTCCATGACTCGGTTTTCCAGCGGCCAATAGCGACATAAACAATTAACATGGGCCAACCTCTGGCTTACGCAGAATACATATTGGCTGGTTTTCTTGAAATGTCGTTGATTGAGGATGTAGAAGGCTTTATGCGACCTCGAGAGAAGTGGCCGATCAGCTCAGCTACATCGTGTATGGATAAATTGTAGCAAACACCGCATAGGAAAACACCCGTTCTCGTTCGCAGTGAGTCCACCAACTGTAAGCAAATCTTAAGTTGTGCGCTACCGCTTAACTTGGCAGACATAGCGATATCTTTGAATCGAATAAGCGCGCAATGACAAGCAGCATTCGCCAACGATACTCAGCAATTACAGTTAGTTTTGAAGTGTATGTCTGTTTTCAAATTTCCAACCGTTACCTTTTGGCTTGCTAACTGTTTGGAATCCTGTCCGAATACGCCTCAATTTGGGCTGAAAAATGCGCAATTCTGGCTGACGACGGTAACGAATATATAACGCTGGAGTTTCTAGCCTCAGGTCTATAACTAGCAGAATACAGTCCCACTCTTTGACTAAGCGGAACCGGAAACTAGCATATCAGCACGTACTATACACATCTTAATTTGTTAGCAACAACCCAAGGGATTTCCAGGTGGTCCTGCGGGATGGGCTGCGCGCGGCTGATCCAGGGTCGCATCTGGCGGTCGTGAGTTCAAGTCTCAATATGTTATTAAAGGGGTTATTCTCGAACGGCTTGGGGGTCGAATAACTTCTCCCCCGATTGAGATTGGAACTCGGGCCGGGAAGAAAATCCCAGCCACGCCGAACATTTTTGTTGCTTTAATTAATCGATTGACTTATTTAGTTCTAATTTTTTTTTGGGTTTTTTTTAAGCCGCTTTGGTTTATTTTTTATTTTTTTATTGATTGATTGATTTTTTAAATTTCTTTTTCTTTTTATTTCTTGGTCTTCTTGGTTTTTTTTTTCCAAGCTGTTTGGTGCCGCAGTAGTATTTCTTAAATTGATTGACTGATTTTTGGATTTTTTGGATTTTTTGCAATTTGTTTGTATTTTGCTGTCGCTGTTGTGGTTGATGTTTCGGGTAAACGTTTCCCGTATTGCCGTCCATCTACAGATTTATTTTCTGCGTTATCGAGACTTGTTTGCTTTCAGTCTAAGCTTTGCTTTTGCCGAACTTTAAGAGTTTTAAGACCGAGGCAGTTCAGGGCCTAAACGATTTGTTAGTGGGAAGCAATTCCATGACTCGGTTTTCCAGCGGCCAATAGCGACATAAACAATTAACATGGGCCAACCTCTGGCTTACGCAGAATACATATTGGCTGGTTTTCTTGAAATGTCGTTGATTGAGGATGTAGAAGGCTTTATGCGACCTCGAGAGAAGTGGCCGATCAGCTCAGCTACATCGTGTATGGATAAATTGTAGCAAACACCGCATAGGAAAACACCCGTTCTCGTTCGCAGTGAGTCCACCAACTGTAAGCAAATCTTAAGTTGTGCGCTGCCGCTTAACTTGGCAGACATAGCGATATCTTTGAATCGAATAAGCGCGCAATGACAAGCAGCATTCGCCAACGATACTCAGCAATTACAGTTAGTTTTGAAGTGTATGTCTGTTTTCAAATTTCCAACCGTTACCTTTTGGCTTGCTAACTGTTTGGAATCCTGTCCGAATACGCCTCAATTTGGGCTGAAAAATGCGCAATTCTGGCTGACGACGGTAACGAATATATAACGCTGGAGTTTCTAGCCTCAGGTCTATAACTAGCAGAATACAGTCCCACTCTTTGACTAAGCGGAACCGGAAACTAGCATATCAGCACGTACTATACACATCTTAATTTGTTAGCAACAACCCAAGGGATTTCCAGGTGGTCCTGCGGGATGGGCTGCGCGCGGCTGATCCAGGGTCGCATCTGGCGGTCGTGAGTTCAAGTCTCAATATGTTATTAAAGGGGTTATTCTCGAACGGCTTGGGGGTCGAATAACTTCTCCCCCGATTGAGATTGGAACTCGGGCCGGGAAGAAAATCCCAGCCACGCCGAACATTTTTGTTGCTTTAATTAATCGATTGACTTATTTAGTTCTAATTTTTTTTTGGGTTTTTTTTAAGCCGCTTTGGTTTATTTTTTATTTTTTTATTGATTGATTGATTTTTTAAATTTCTTTTTCTTTTTATTTCTTGGTCTTCTTGGTTTTTTTTTTCCAAGCTGTTTGGTGCCGCAGTAGTATTTCTTAAATTGATTGACTGATTTTTGGATTTTTTGGATTTTTTGCAATTTGTTTGTATTTTGCTGTCGCTGTTGTGGTTGATGTTTCGGGTAAACGTTTCCCGTATTGCCGTCCATCTACAGATTTATTTTCTGCGTTATCGAGACTTGTTTGCTTTCAGTCTAAGCTTTGCTTTTGCCGAACTTTAAGAGTTTTAAGACCGAGGCAGTTCAGGGCCTAAACGATTTGTTAGTGGGAAGCAATTCCATGACTCGGTTTTCCAGCGGCCAATAGCGACATAAACAATTAACATGGGCCAACCTCTGGCTTACGCAGAATACATATTGGCTGGTTTTCTTGAAATGTCGTTGATTGAGGATGTAGAAGGCTTTATGCGACCTCGAGAGAAGTGGCCGATCAGCTCAGCTACATCGTGTATGGATAAATTGTAGCAAACACCGCATAGGAAAACACCCGTTCTCGTTCGCAGTGAGTCCACCAACTGTAAGCAAATCTTAAGTTGTGCGCTACCGCTTAACTTGGCAGACATAGCGATATCTTTGAATCGAATAAGCGCGCAATGACAAGCAGCATTCGCCAACGATACTCAGCAATTACAGTTAGTTTTGAAGTGTATGTCTGTTTTCAAATTTCCAACCGTTACCTTTTGGCTTGCTAACTGTTTGGAATCCTGTCCGAATACGCCTCAATTTGGGCTGAAAAATGCGCAATTCTGGCTGACGACGGTAACGAATATATAACGCTGGAGTTTCTAGCCTCAGGTCTATAACTAGCAGAATACAGTCCCACTCTTTGACTAAGCGGAACCGGAAACTAGCATATCAGCACGTACTATACACATCTTAATTTGTTAGCAACAACCCAAGGGATTTCCAGGTGGTCCTGCGGGATGGGCTGCGCGCGGCTGATCCAGGGTCGCATCTGGCGGTCGTGAGTTCAAGTCTCAATATGTTATTAAAGGGGTTATTCTCGAACGGCTTGGGGGTCGAATAACTTCTCCCCCGATTGAGATTGGAACTCGGGCCGGGAAGAAAATCCCAGCCACGCCGAACATTTTTGTTGCTTTAATTAATCGATTGACTTATTTAGTTCTAATTTTTTTTTGGGTTTTTTTTAAGCCGCTTTGGTTTATTTTTTATTTTTTTATTGATTGATTGATTTTTTAAATTTCTTTTTCTTTTTATTTCTTGGTCTTCTTGGTTTTTTTTTTCCAAGCTGTTTGGTGCCGCAGTAGTATTTCTTAAATTGATTGACTGATTTTTGGATTTTTTGGATTTTTTGCAATTTGTTTGTATTTTGCTGTCGCTGTTGTGGTTGATGTTTCGGGTAAACGTTTCCCGTATTGCCGTCCATCTACAGATTTATTTTCTGCGTTATCGAGACTTGTTTGCTTTCAGTCTAAGCTTTGCTTTTGCCGAACTTTAAGAGTTTTAAGACCGAGGCAGTTCAGGGCCTAAACGATTTGTTAGTGGGAAGCAATTCCATGACTCGGTTTTCCAGCGGCCAATAGCGACATAAACAATTAACATGGGCCAACCTCTGGCTTACGCAGAATACATATTGGCTGGTTTTCTTGAAATGTCGTTGATTGAGGATGTAGAAGGCTTTATGCGACCTCGAGAGAAGTGGCCGATCAGCTCAGCTACATCGTGTATGGATAAATTGTAGCAAACACCGCATAGGAAAACACCCGTTCTCGTTCGCAGTGAGTCCACCAACTGTAAGCAAATCTTAAGTTGTGCGCTACCGCTTAACTTGGCAGACATAGCGATATCTTTGAATCGAATAAGCGCGCAATGACAAGCAGCATTCGCCAACGATACTCAGCAATTACAGTTAGTTTTGAAGTGTATGTCTGTTTTCAAATTTCCAACCGTTACCTTTTGGCTTGCTAACTGTTTGGAATCCTGTCCGAATACGCCTCAATTTGGGCTGAAAAATGCGCAATTCTGGCTGACGACGGTAACGAATATATAACGCTGGAGTTTCTAGCCTCAGGTCTATAACTAGCAGAATACAGTCCCACTCTTTGACTAAGCGGAACCGGAAACTAGCATATCAGCACGTACTATACACATCTTAATTTGTTAGCAACAACCCAAGGGATTTCCAGGTGGTCCTGCGGGATGGGCTGCGCGCGGCTGATCCAGGGTCGCATCTGGCGGTCGTGAGTTCAAGTCTCAATATGTTATTAAAGGGGTTATTCTCGAACGGCTTGGGGGTCGAATAACTTCTCCCCCGATTGAGATTGGAACTCGGGCCGGGAAGAAAATCCCAGCCACGCCGAACATTTTTGTTGCTTTAATTAATCGATTGACTTATTTAGTTCTAATTTTTTTTTGGGTTTTTTTTAAGCCGCTTTGGTTTATTTTTTATTTTTTTATTGATTGATTGATTTTTTAAATTTCTTTTTCTTTTTATTTCTTGGTCTTCTTGGTTTTTTTTTTCCAAGCTGTTTGGTGCCGCAGTAGTATTTCTTAAATTGATTGACTGATTTTTGGATTTTTTGGATTTTTTGCAATTTGTTTGTATTTTGCTGTCGCTGTTGTGGTTGATGTTTCGGGTAAACGTTTCCCGTATTGCCGTCCATCTACAGATTTATTTTCTGCGTTATCGAGACTTGTTTGCTTTCAGTCTAAGCTTTGCTTTTGCCGAACTTTAAGAGTTTTAAGACCGAGGCAGTTCAGGGCCTAAACGATTTGTTAGTGGGAAGCAATTCCATGACTCGGTTTTCCAGCGGCCAATAGCGACATAAACAATTAACATGGGCCAACCTCTGGCTTACGCAGAATACATATTGGCTGGTTTTCTTGAAATGTCGTTGATTGAGGATGTAGAAGGCTTTATGCGACCTCGAGAGAAGTGGCCGATCAGCTCAGCTACATCGTGTATGGATAAATTGTAGCAAACACCGCATAGGAAAACACCCGTTCTCGTTCGCAGTGAGTCCACCAACTGTAAGCAAATCTTAAGTTGTGCGCTACCGCTTAACTTGGCAGACATAGCGATATCTTTGAATCGAATAAGCGCGCAATGACAAGCAGCATTCGCCAACGATACTCAGCAATTACAGTTAGTTTTGAAGTGTATGTCTGTTTTCAAATTTCCAACCGTTACCTTTTGGCTTGCTAACTGTTTGGAATCCTGTCCGAATACGCCTCAATTTGGGCTGAAAAATGCGCAATTCTGGCTGACGACGGTAACGAATATATAACGCTGGAGTTTCTAGCCTCAGGTCTATAACTAGCAGAATACAGTCCCACTCTTTGACTAAGCGGAACCGGAAACTAGCATATCAGCACGTACTATACACATCTTAATTTGTTAGCAACAACCCAAGGGATTTCCAGGTGGTCCTGCGGGATGGGCTGCGCGCGGCTGATCCAGGGTCGCATCTGGCGGTCGTGAGTTCAAGTCTCAATATGTTATTAAAGGGGTTATTCTCGAACGGCTTGGGGGTCGAATAACTTCTCCCCCGATTGAGATTGGAACTCGGGCCGGGAAGAAAATCCCAGCCACGCCGAACATTTTTGTTGCTTTAATTAATCGATTGACTTATTTAGTTCTAATTTTTTTTTGGGTTTTTTTTAAGCCGCTTTGGTTTATTTTTTATTTTTTTATTGATTGATTGATTTTTTAAATTTCTTTTTCTTTTTATTTCTTGGTCTTCTTGGTTTTTTTTTTCCAAGCTGTTTGGTGCCGCAGTAGTATTTCTTAAATTGATTGACTGATTTTTGGATTTTTTGGATTTTTTGCAATTTGTTTGTATTTTGCTGTCGCTGTTGTGGTTGATGTTTCGGGTAAACGTTTCCCGTATTGCCGTCCATCTACAGATTTATTTTCTGCGTTATCGAGACTTGTTTGCTTTCAGTCTAAGCTTTGCTTTTGCCGAACTTTAAGAGTTTTAAGACCGAGGCAGTTCAGGGCCTAAACGATTTGTTAGTGGGAAGCAATTCCATGACTCGGTTTTCCAGCGGCCAATAGCGACATAAACAATTAACATGGGCCAACCTCTGGCTTACGCAGAATACATATTGGCTGGTTTTCTTGAAATGTCGTTGATTGAGGATGTAGAAGGCTTTATGCGACCTCGAGAGAAGTGGCCGATCAGCTCAGCTACATCGTGTATGGATAAATTGTAGCAAACACCGCATAGGAAAACACCCGTTCTCGTTCGCAGTGAGTCCACCAACTGTAAGCAAATCTTAAGTTGTGCGCTACCGCTTAACTTGGCAGACATAGCGATATCTTTGAATCGAATAAGCGCGCAATGACAAGCAGCATTCGCCAACGATACTCAGCAATTACAGTTAGTTTTGAAGTGTATGTCTGTTTTCAAATTTCCAACCGTTACCTTTTGGCTTGCTAACTGTTTGGAATCCTGTCCGAATACGCCTCAATTTGGGCTGAAAAATGCGCAATTCTGGCTGACGACGGTAACGAATATATAACGCTGGAGTTTCTAGCCTCAGGTCTATAACTAGCAGAATACAGTCCCACTCTTTGACTAAGCGGAACCGGAAACTAGCATATCAGCACGTACTATACACATCTTAATTTGTTAGCAACAACCCAAGGGATTTCCAGGTGGTCCTGCGGGATGGGCTGCGCGCGGCTGATCCAGGGTCGCATCTGGCGGTCGTGAGTTCAAGTCTCAATATGTTATTAAAGGGGTTATTCTCGAACGGCTTGGGGGTCGAATAACTTCTCCCCCGATTGAGATTGGAACTCGGGCCGGGAAGAAAATCCCAGCCACGCCGAACATTTTTGTTGCTTTAATTAATCGATTGACTTATTTAGTTCTAATTTTTTTTTGGGTTTTTTTTAAGCCGCTTTGGTTTATTTTTTATTTTTTTATTGATTGATTGATTTTTTAAATTTCTTTTTCTTTTTATTTCTTGGTCTTCTTGGTTTTTTTTTTCCAAGCTGTTTGGTGCCGCAGTAGTATTTCTTAAATTGATTGACTGATTTTTGGATTTTTTGGATTTTTTGCAATTTGTTTGTATTTTGCTGTCGCTGTTGTGGTTGATGTTTCGGGTAAACGTTTCCCGTATTGCCGTCCATCTACAGATTTATTTTCTGCGTTATCGAGACTTGTTTGCTTTCAGTCTAAGCTTTGCTTTTGCCGAACTTTAAGAGTTTTAAGACCGAGGCAGTTCAGGGCCTAAACGATTTGTTAGTGGGAAGCAATTCCATGACTCGGTTTTCCAGCGGCCAATAGCGACATAAACAATTAACATGGGCCAACCTCTGGCTTACGCAGAATACATATTGGCTGGTTTTCTTGAAATGTCGTTGATTGAGGATGTAGAAGGCTTTATGCGACCTCGAGAGAAGTGGCCGATCAGCTCAGCTACATCGTGTATGGATAAATTGTAGCAAACACCGCATAGGAAAACACCCGTTCTCGTTCGCAGTGAGTCCACCAACTGTAAGCAAATCTTAAGTTGTGCGCTACCGCTTAACTTGGCAGACATAGCGATATCTTTGAATCGAATAAGCGCGCAATGACAAGCAGCATTCGCCAACGATACTCAGCAATTACAGTTAGTTTTGAAGTGTATGTCTGTTTTCAAATTTCCAACCGTTACCTTTTGGCTTGCTAACTGTTTGGAATCCTGTCCGAATACGCCTCAATTTGGGCTGAAAAATGCGCAATTCTGGCTGACGACGGTAACGAATATATAACGCTGGAGTTTCTAGCCTCAGGTCTATAACTAGCAGAATACAGTCCCACTCTTTGACTAAGCGGAACCGGAAACTAGCATATCAGCACGTACTATACACATCTTAATTTGTTAGCAACAACCCAAGGGATTTCCAGGTGGTCCTGCGGGATGGGCTGCGCGCGGCTGATCCAGGGTCGCATCTGGCGGTCGTGAGTTCAAGTCTCAATATGTTATTAAAGGGGTTATTCTCGAACGGCTTGGGGGTCGAATAACTTCTCCCCCGATTGAGATTGGAACTCGGGCCGGGAAGAAAATCCCAGCCACGCCGAACATTTTTGTTGCTTTAATTAATCGATTGACTTATTTAGTTCTAATTTTTTTTTGGGTTTTTTTTAAGCCGCTTTGGTTTATTTTTTATTTTTTTATTGATTGATTGATTTTTTAAATTTCTTTTTCTTTTTATTTCTTGGTCTTCTTGGTTTTTTTTTTCCAAGCTGTTTGGTGCCGCAGTAGTATTTCTTAGATTGATTGACTGATTTTTGGATTTTTTGGATTTTTTGCAATTTGTTTGTATTTTGCTGTCGCTGTTGTGGTTGATGTTTCGGGTAAACGTTTCCCGTATTGCCGTCCATCTACAGATTTATTTTCTGCGTTATCGAGACTTGTTTGCTTTCAGTCTAAGCTTTGCTTTTGCCGAACTTTAAGAGTTTTAAGACCGAGGCAGTTCAGGGCCTAAACGATTTGTTAGTGGGAAGCAATTCCATGACTCGGTTTTCCAGCGGCCAATAGCGACATAAACAATTAACATGGGCCAACCTCTGGCTTACGCAGAATACATATTGGCTGGTTTTCTTGAAATGTCGTTGATTGAGGATGTAGAAGGCTTTATGCGACCTCGAGAGAAGTGGCCGATCAGCTCAGCTACATCGTGTATGGATAAATTGTAGCAAACACCGCATAGGAAAACACCCGTTCTCGTTCGCAGTGAGTCCACCAACTGTAAGCAAATCTTAAGTTGTGCGCTACCGCTTAACTTGGCAGACATAGCGATATCTTTGAATCGAATAAGCGCGCAATGACAAGCAGCATTCGCCAACGATACTCAGCAATTACAGTTAGTTTTGAAGTGTATGTCTGTTTTCAAATTTCCAACCGTTACCTTTTGGCTTGCTAACTGTTTGGAATCCTGTCCGAATACGCCTCAATTTGGGCTGAAAAATGCGCAATTCTGGCTGACGACGGTAACGAATATATAACGCTGGAGTTTCTAGCCTCAGGTCTATAACTAGCAGAATACAGTCCCACTCTTTGACTAAGCGGAACCGGAAACTAGCATATCAGCACGTACTATACACATCTTAATTTGTTAGCAACAACCCAAGGGATTTCCAGGTGGTCCTGCGGGATGGGCTGCGCGCGGCTGATCCAGGGTCGCATCTGGCGGTCGTGAGTTCAAGTCTCAATATGTTATTAAAGGGGTTATTCTCGAACGGCTTGGGGGTCGAATAACTTCTCCCCCGATTGAGATTGGAACTCGGGCCGGGAAGAAAATCCCAGCCACGCCGAACATTTTTGTTGCTTTAATTAATCGATTGACTTATTTAGTTCTAATTTTTTTTTGGGTTTTTTTTAAGCCGCTTTGGTTTATTTTTTATTTTTTTATTGATTGATTGATTTTTTAAATTTCTTTTTCTTTTTATTTCTTGGTCTTCTTGGTTTTTTTTTTCCAAGCTGTTTGGTGCCGCAGTAGTATTTCTTAAATTGATTGACTGATTTTTGGATTTTTTGGATTTTTTGCAATTTGTTTGTATTTTGCTGTCGCTGTTGTGGTTGATGTTTCGGGTAAACGTTTCCCGTATTGCCGTCCATCTACAGATTTATTTTCTGCGTTATCGAGACTTGTTTGCTTTCAGTCTAAGCTTTGCTTTTGCCGAACTTTAAGAGTTTTAAGACCGAGGCAGTTCAGGGCCTAAACGATTTGTTAGTGGGAAGCAATTCCATGACTCGGTTTTCCAGCGGCCAATAGCGACATAAACAATTAACATGGGCCAACCTCTGGCTTACGCAGAATACATATTGGCTGGTTTTCTTGAAATGTCGTTGATTGAGGATGTAGAAGGCTTTATGCGACCTCGAGAGAAGTGGCCGATCAGCTCAGCTACATCGTGTATGGATAAATTGTAGCAAACACCGCATAGGAAAACACCCGTTCTCGTTCGCAGTGAGTCCACCAACTGTAAGCAAATCTTAAGTTGTGCGCTACCGCTTAACTTGGCAGACATAGCGATATCTTTGAATCGAATAAGCGCGCAATGACAAGCAGCATTCGCCAACGATACTCAGCAATTACAGTTAGTTTTGAAGTGTATGTCTGTTTTCAAATTTCCAACCGTTACCTTTTGGCTTGCTAACTGTTTGGAATCCTGTCCGAATACGCCTCAATTTGGGCTGAAAAATGCGCAATTCTGGCTGACGACGGTAACGAATATATAACGCTGGAGTTTCTAGCCTCAGGTCTATAACTAGCAGAATACAGTCCCACTCTTTGACTAAGCGGAACCGGAAACTAGCATATCAGCACGTACTATACACATCTTAATTTGTTAGCAACAACCCAAGGGATTTCCAGGTGGTCCTGCGGGATGGGCTGCGCGCGGCTGATCCAGGGTCGCATCTGGCGGTCGTGAGTTCAAGTCTCAATATGTTATTAAAGGGGTTATTCTCGAACGGCTTGGGGGTCGAATAACTTCTCCCCCGATTGAGATTGGAACTCGGGCCGGGAAGAAAATCCCAGCCACGCCGAACATTTTTGTTGCTTTAATTAATCGATTGACTTATTTAGTTCTAATTTTTTTTTGGGTTTTTTTTAAGCCGCTTTGGTTTATTTTTTATTTTTTTATTGATTGATTGATTTTTTAAATTTCTTTTTCTTTTTATTTCTTGGTCTTCTTGGTTTTTTTTTTCCAAGCTGTTTGGTGCCGCAGTAGTATTTCTTAAATTGATTGACTGATTTTTGGATTTTTTGGATTTTTTGCAATTTGTTTGTATTTTGCTGTCGCTGTTGTGGTTGATGTTTCGGGTAAACGTTTCCCGTATTGCCGTCCATCTACAGATTTATTTTCTGCGTTATCGAGACTTGTTTGCTTTCAGTCTAAGCTTTGCTTTTGCCGAACTTTAAGAGTTTTAAGACCGAGGCAGTTCAGGGCCTAAACGATTTGTTAGTGGGAAGCAATTCCATGACTCGGTTTTCCAGCGGCCAATAGCGACATAAACAATTAACATGGGCCAACCTCTGGCTTACGCAGAATACATATTGGCTGGTTTTCTTGAAATGTCGTTGATTGAGGATGTAGAAGGCTTTATGCGACCTCGAGAGAAGTGGCCGATCAGCTCAGCTACATCGTGTATGGATAAATTGTAGCAAACACCGCATAGGAAAACACCCGTTCTCGTTCGCAGTGAGTCCACCAACTGTAAGCAAATCTTAAGTTGTGCGCTACCGCTTAACTTGGCAGACATAGCGATATCTTTGAATCGAATAAGCGCGCAATGACAAGCAGCATTCGCCAACGATACTCAGCAATTACAGTTAGTTTTGAAGTGTATGTCTGTTTTCAAATTTCCAACCGTTACCTTTTGGCTTGCTAACTGTTTGGAATCCTGTCCGAATACGCCTCAATTTGGGCTGAAAAATGCGCAATTCTGGCTGACGACGGTAACGAATATATAACGCTGGAGTTTCTAGCCTCAGGTCTATAACTAGCAGAATACAGTCCCACTCTTTGACTAAGCGGAACCGGAAACTAGCATATCAGCACGTACTATACACATCTTAATTTGTTAGCAACAACCCAAGGGATTTCCAGGTGGTCCTGCGGGATGGGCTGCGCGCGGCTGATCCAGGGTCGCATCTGGCGGTCGTGAGTTCAAGTCTCAATATGTTATTAAAGGGGTTATTCTCGAACGGCTTGGGGGTCGAATAACTTCTCCCCCGATTGAGATTGGAACTCGGGCCGGGAAGAAAATCCCAGCCACGCCGAACATTTTTGTTGCTTTAATTAATCGATTGACTTATTTAGTTCTAATTTTTTTTTGGGTTTTTTTTAAGCCGCTTTGGTTTATTTTTTATTTTTTTATTGATTGATTGATTTTTTAAATTTCTTTTTCTTTTTATTTCTTGGTCTTCTTGGTTTTTTTTTTCCAAGCTGTTTGGTGCCGCAGTAGTATTTCTTAAATTGATTGACTGATTTTTGGATTTTTTGGATTTTTTGCAATTTGTTTGTATTTTGCTGTCGCTGTTGTGGTTGATGTTTCGGGTAAACGTTTCCCGTATTGCCGTCCCTCTACAGATTTATTTTCTGCGTTATCGAGACTTGTTTGCTTTCAGTCTAAGCTTTGCTTTTGCCGAACTTTAAGAGTTTTAAGACCGAGGCAGTTCAGGGCCTAAACGATTTGTTAGTGGGAAGCAATTCCATGACTCGGTTTTCCAGCGGCCAATAGCGACATAAACAATTAACATGGGCCAACCTCTGGCTTACGCAGAATACATATTGGCTGGTTTTCTTGAAATGTCGTTGATTGAGGATGTAGAAGGCTTTATGCGACCTCGAGAGAAGTGGCCGATCAGCTCAGCTACATCGTGTATGGATAAATTGTAGCAAACACCGCATAGGAAAACACCCGTTCTCGTTCGCAGTGAGTCCACCAACTGTAAGCAAATCTTAAGTTGTGCGCTACCGCTTAACTTGGCAGACATAGCGATATCTTTGAATCGAATAAGCGCGCAATGACAAGCAGCATTCGCCAACGATACTCAGCAATTACAGTTAGTTTTGAAGTGTATGTCTGTTTTCAAATTTCCAACCGTTACCTTTTGGCTTGCTAACTGTTTGGAATCCTGTCCGAATACGCCTCAATTTGGGCTGAAAAATGCGCAATTCTGGCTGACGACGGTAACGAATATATAACGCTGGAGTTTCTAGCCTCAGGTCTATAACTAGCAGAATACAGTCCCACTCTTTGACTAAGCGGAACCGGAAACTAGCATATCAGCACGTACTATACACATCTTAATTTGTTAGCAACAACCCAAGGGATTTCCAGGTGGTCCTGCGGGATGGGCTGCGCGCGGCTGATCCAGGGTCGCATCTGGCGGTCGTGAGTTCAAGTCTCAATATGTTATTAAAGGGGTTATTCTCGAACGGCTTGGGGGTCGAATAACTTCTCCCCCGATTGAGATTGGAACTCGGGCCGGGAAGAAAATCCCAGCCACGCCGAACATTTTTGTTGCTTTAATTAATCGATTGACTTATTTAGTTCTAATTTTTTTTTGGGTTTTTTTTAAGCCGCTTTGGTTTATTTTTTATTTTTTTATTGATTGATTGATTTTTTAAATTTCTTTTTCTTTTTATTTCTTGGTCTTCTTGGTTTTTTTTTTCCAAGCTGTTTGGTGCCGCAGTAGTATTTCTTAAATTGATTGACTGATTTTTGGATTTTTTGGATTTTTTGCAATTTGTTTGTATTTTGCTGTCGCTGTTGTGGTTGATGTTTCGGGTAAACGTTTCCCGTATTGCCGTCCATCTACAGATTTATTTTCTGCGTTATCGAGACTTGTTTGCTTTCAGTCTAAGCTTTGCTTTTGCCGAACTTTAAGAGTTTTAAGACCGAGGCAGTTCAGGGCCTAAACGATTTGTTAGTGGGAAGCAATTCCATGACTCGGTTTTCCAGCGGCCAATAGCGACATAAACAATTAACATGGGCCAACCTCTGGCTTACGCAGAATACATATTGGCTGGTTTTCTTGAAATGTCGTTGATTGAGGATGTAGAAGGCTTTATGCGACCTCGAGAGAAGTGGCCGATCAGCTCAGCTACATCGTGTATGGATAAATTGTAGCAAACACCGCATAGGAAAACACCCGTTCTCGTTCGCAGTGAGTCCACCAACTGTAAGCAAATCTTAAGTTGTGCGCTACCGCTTAACTTGGCAGACATAGCGATATCTTTGAATCGAATAAGCGCGCAATGACAAGCAGCATTCGCCAACGATACTCAGCAATTACAGTTAGTTTTGAAGTGTATGTCTGTTTTCAAATTTCCAACCGTTACCTTTTGGCTTGCTAACTGTTTGGAATCCTGTCCGAATACGCCTCAATTTGGGCTGAAAAATGCGCAATTCTGGCTGACGACGGTAACGAATATATAACGCTGGAGTTTCTAGCCTCAGGTCTATAACTAGCAGAATACAGTCCCACTCTTTGACTAAGCGGAACCGGAAACTAGCATATCAGCACGTACTATACACATCTTAATTTGTTAGCAACAACCCAAGGGATTTCCAGGTGGTCCTGCGGGATGGGCTGCGCGCGGCTGATCCAGGGTCGCATCTGGCGGTCGTGAGTTCAAGTCTCAATATGTTATTAAAGGGGTTATTCTCGAACGGCTTGGGGGTCGAATAACTTCTCCCCCGATTGAGATTGGAACTCGGGCCGGGAAGAAAATCCCAGCCACGCCGAACATTTTTGTTGCTTTAATTAATCGATTGACTTATTTAGTTCTAATTTTTTTTTGGGTTTTTTTTAAGCCGCTTTGGTTTATTTTTTATTTTTTTATTGATTGATTGATTTTTTAAATTTCTTTTTCTTTTTATTTCTTGGTCTTCTTGGTTTTTTTTTTCCAAGCTGTTTGGTGCCGCAGTAGTATTTCTTAAATTGATTGACTGATTTTTGGATTTTTTGGATTTTTTGCAATTTGTTTGTATTTTGCTGTCGCTGTTGTGGTTGATGTTTCGGGTAAACGTTTCCCGTATTGCCGTCCATCTACAGATTTATTTTCTGCGTTATCGAGACTTGTTTGCTTTCAGTCTAAGCTTTGCTTTTGCCGAACTTTAAGAGTTTTAAGACCGAGGCAGTTCAGGGCCTAAACGATTTGTTAGTGGGAAGCAATTCCATGACTCGGTTTTCCAGCGGCCAATAGCGACATAAACAATTAACATGGGCCAACCTCTGGCTTACGCAGAATACATATTGGCTGGTTTTCTTGAAATGTCGTTGATTGAGGATGTAGAAGGCTTTATGCGACCTCGAGAGAAGTGGCCGATCAGCTCAGCTACATCGTGTATGGATAAATTGTAGCAAACACCGCATAGGAAAACACCCGTTCTCGTTCGCAGTGAGTCCACCAACTGTAAGCAAATCTTAAGTTGTGCGCTACCGCTTAACTTGGCAGACATAGCGATATCTTTGAATCGAATAAGCGCGCAATGACAAGCAGCATTCGCCAACGATACTCAGCAATTACAGTTAGTTTTGAAGTGTATGTCTGTTTTCAAATTTCCAACCGTTACCTTTTGGCTTGCTAACTGTTTGGAATCCTGTCCGAATACGCCTCAATTTGGGCTGAAAAATGCGCAATTCTGGCTGACGACGGTAACGAATATATAACGCTGGAGTTTCTAGCCTCAGGTCTATAACTAGCAGAATACAGTCCCACTCTTTGACTAAGCGGAACCGGAAACTAGCATATCAGCACGTACTATACACATCTTAATTTGTTAGCAACAACCCAAGGGATTTCCAGGTGGTCCTGCGGGATGGGCTGCGCGCGGCTGATCCAGGGTCGCATCTGGCGGTCGTGAGTTCAAGTCTCAATATGTTATTAAAGGGGTTATTCTCGAACGGCTTGGGGGTCGAATAACTTCTCCCCCGATTGAGATTGGAACTCGGGCCGGGAAGAAAATCCCAGCCACGCCGAACATTTTTGTTGCTTTAATTAATCGATTGACTTATTTAGTTCTAATTTTTTTTTGGGTTTTTTTTAAGCCGCTTTGGTTTATTTTTTATTTTTTTATTGATTGATTGATTTTTTAAATTTCTTTTTCTTTTTATTTCTTGGTCTTCTTGGTTTTTTTTTTCCAAGCTGTTGGGTGCCGCAGTAGTATTTCTTAAATTGATTGACTGATTTTTGGATTTTTTGGATTTTTTGCAATTTGTTTGTATTTTGCTGTCGCTGTTGTGGTTGATGTTTCGGGTAAACGTTTCCCGTATTGCCGTCCATCTACAGATTTATTTTCTGCGTTATCGAGACTTGTTTGCTTTCAGTCTAAGCTTTGCTTTTGCCGAACTTTAAGAGTTTTAAGACCGAGGCAGTTCAGGGCCTAAACGATTTGTTAGTGGGAAGCAATTCCATGACTCGGTTTTCCAGCGGCCAATAGCGACATAAACAATTAACATGGGCCAACCTCTGGCTTACGCAGAATACATATTGGCTGGTTTTCTTGAAATGTCGTTGATTGAGGATGTAGAAGGCTTTATGCGACCTCGAGAGAAGTGGCCGATCAGCTCAGCTACATCGTGTATGGATAAATTGTAGCAAACACCGCATAGGAAAACACCCGTTCTCGTTCGCAGTGAGTCCACCAACTGTAAGCAAATCTTAAGTTGTGCGCTACCGCTTAACTTGGCAGACATAGCGATATCTTTGAATCGAATAAGCGCGCAATGACAAGCAGCATTCGCCAACGATACTCAGCAATTACAGTTAGTTTTGAAGTGTATGTCTGTTTTCAAATTTCCAACCGTTACCTTTTGGCTTGCTAACTGTTTGGAATCCTGTCCGAATACGCCTCAATTTGGGCTGAAAAATGCGCAATTCTGGCTGACGACGGTAACGAATATATAACGCTGGAGTTTCTAGCCTCAGGTCTATAACTAGCAGAATACAGTCCCACTCTTTGACTAAGCGGAACCGGAAACTAGCATATCAGCACGTACTATACACATCTTAATTTGTTAGCAACAACCCAAGGGATTTCCAGGTGGTCCTGCGGGATGGGCTGCGCGCGGCTGATCCAGGGTCGCATCTGGCGGTCGTGAGTTCAAGTCTCAATATGTTATTAAAGGGGTTATTCTCGAACGGCTTGGGGGTCGAATAACTTCTCCCCCGATTGAGATTGGAACTCGGGCCGGGAAGAAAATCCCAGCCACGCCGAACATTTTTGTTGCTTTAATTAATCGATTGACTTATTTAGTTCTAATTTTTTTTTGGGTTTTTTTTAAGCCGCTTTGGTTTATTTTTTATTTTTTTATTGATTGATTGATTTTTTAAATTTCTTTTTCTTTTTATTTCTTGGTCTTCTTGGTTTTTTTTTTCCAAGCTGTTTGGTGCCGCAGTAGTATTTCTTAAATTGATTGACTGATTTTTGGATTTTTTGGATTTTTTGCAATTTGTTTGTATTTTGCTGTCGCTGTTGTGGTTGATGTTTCGGGTAAACGTTTCCCGTATTGCCGTCCATCTACAGATTTATTTTCTGCGTTATCGAGACTTGTTTGCTTTCAGTCTAAGCTTTGCTTTTGCCGAACTTTAAGAGTTTTAAGACCGAGGCAGTTCAGGGCCTAAACGATTTGTTAGTGGGAAGCAATTCCATGACTCGGTTTTCCAGCGGCCAATAGCGACATAAACAATTAACATGGGCCAACCTCTGGCTTACGCAGAATACATATTGGCTGGTTTTCTTGAAATGTCGTTGATTGAGGATGTAGAAGGCTTTATGCGACCTCGAGAGAAGTGGCCGATCAGCTCAGCTACATCGTGTATGGATAAATTGTAGCAAACACCGCATAGGAAAACACCCGTTCTCGTTCGCAGTGAGTCCACCAACTGTAAGCAAATCTTAAGTTGTGCGCTACCGCTTAACTTGGCAGACATAGCGATATCTTTGAATCGAATAAGCGCGCAATGACAAGCAGCATTCGCCAACGATACTCAGCAATTACAGTTAGTTTTGAAGTGTATGTCTGTTTTCAAATTTCCAACCGTTACCTTTTGGCTTGCTAACTGTTTGGAATCCTGTCCGAATACGCCTCAATTTGGGCTGAAAAATGCGCAATTCTGGCTGACGACGGTAACGAATATATAACGCTGGAGTTTCTAGCCTCAGGTCTATAACTAGCAGAATACAGTCCCACTCTTTGACTAAGCGGAACCGGAAACTAGCATATCAGCACGTACTATACACATCTTAATTTGTTAGCAACAACCCAAGGGATTTCCAGGTGGTCCTGCGGGATGGGCTGCGCGCGGCTGATCCAGGGTCGCATCTGGCGGTCGTGAGTTCAAGTCTCAATATGTTATTAAAGGGGTTATTCTCGAACGGCTTGGGGGTCGAATAACTTCTCCCCCGATTGAGATTGGAACTCGGGCCGGGAAGAAAATCCCAGCCACGCCGAACATTTTTGTTGCTTTAATTAATCGATTGACTTATTTAGTTCTAATTTTTTTTTGGGTTTTTTTTAAGCCGCTTTGGTTTATTTTTTATTTTTTTATTGATTGATTGATTTTTTAAATTTCTTTTTCTTTTTATTTCTTGGTCTTCTTGGTTTTTTTTTTCCAAGCTGTTTGGTGCCGCAGTAGTATTTCTTAAATTGATTGACTGATTTTTGGATTTTTTGGATTTTTTGCAATTTGTTTGTATTTTGCTGTCGCTGTTGTGGTTGATGTTTCGGGTAAACGTTTCCCGTATTGCCGTCCATCTACAGATTTATTTTCTGCGTTATCGAGACTTGTTTGCTTTCAGTCTAAGCTTTGCTTTTGCCGAACTTTAAGAGTTTTAAGACCGAGGCAGTTCAGGGCCTAAACGATTTGTTAGTGGGAAGCAATTCCATGACTCGGTTTTCCAGCGGCCAATAGCGACATAAACAATTAACATGGGCCAACCTCTGGCTTACGCAGAATACATATTGGCTGGTTTTCTTGAAATGTCGTTGATTGAGGATGTAGAAGGCTTTATGCGACCTCGAGAGAAGTGGCCGATCAGCTCAGCTACATCGTGTATGGATAAATTGTAGCAAACACCGCATAGGAAAACACCCGTTCTCGTTCGCAGTGAGTCCACCAACTGTAAGCAAATCTTAAGTTGTGCGCTACCGCTTAACTTGGCAGACATAGCGATATCTTTGAATCGAATAAGCGCGCAATGACAAGCAGCATTCGCCAACGATACTCAGCAATTACAGTTAGTTTTGAAGTGTATGTCTGTTTTCAAATTTCCAACCGTTACCTTTTGGCTTGCTAACTGTTTGGAATCCTGTCCGAATACGCCTCAATTTGGGCTGAAAAATGCGCAATTCTGGCTGACGACGGTAACGAATATATAACGCTGGAGTTTCTAGCCTCAGGTCTATAACTAGCAGAATACAGTCCCACTCTTTGACTAAGCGGAACCGGAAACTAGCATATCAGCACGTACTATACACATCTTAATTTGTTAGCAACAACCCAAGGGATTTCCAGGTGGTCCTGCGGGATGGGCTGCGCGCGGCTGATCCAGGGTCGCATCTGGCGGTCGTGAGTTCAAGTCTCAATATGTTATTAAAGGGGTTATTCTCGAACGGCTTGGGGGTCGAATAACTTCTCCCCCGATTGAGATTGGAACTCGGGCCGGGAAGAAAATCCCAGCCACGCCGAACATTTTTGTTGCTTTAATTAATCGATTGACTTATTTAGTTCTAATTTTTTTTTGGGTTTTTTTTAAGCCGCTTTGGTTTATTTTTTATTTTTTTATTGATTGATTGATTTTTTAAATTTCTTTTTCTTTTTATTTCTTGGTCTTCTTGGTTTTTTTTTTCCAAGCTGTTTGGTGCCGCAGTAGTATTTCTTAAATTGATTGACTGATTTTTGGATTTTTTGGATTTTTTGCAATTTGTTTGTATTTTGCTGTCGCTGTTGTGGTTGATGTTTCGGGTAAACGTTTCCCGTATTGCCGTCCATCTACAGATTTATTTTCTGCGTTATCGAGACTTGTTTGCTTTCAGTCTAAGCTTTGCTTTTGCCGAACTTTAAGAGTTTTAAGACCGAGGCAGTTCAGGGCCTAAACGATTTGTTAGTGGGAAGCAATTCCATGACTCGGTTTTCCAGCGGCCAATAGCGACATAAACAATTAACATGGGCCAACCTCTGGCTTACGCAGAATACATATTGGCTGGTTTTCTTGAAATGTCGTTGATTGAGGATGTAGAAGGCTTTATGCGACCTCGAGAGAAGTGGCCGATCAGCTCAGCTACATCGTGTATGGATAAATTGTAGCAAACACCGCATAGGAAAACACCCGTTCTCGTTCGCAGTGAGTCCACCAACTGTAAGCAAATCTTAAGTTGTGCGCTACCGCTTAACTTGGCAGACATAGCGATATCTTTGAATCGAATAAGCGCGCAATGACAAGCAGCATTCGCCAACGATACTCAGCAATTACAGTTAGTTTTGAAGTGTATGTCTGTTTTCAAATTTCCAACCGTTACCTTTTGGCTTGCTAACTGTTTGGAATCCTGTCCGAATACGCCTCAATTTGGGCTGAAAAATGCGCAATTCTGGCTGACGACGGTAACGAATATATAACGCTGGAGTTTCTAGCCTCAGGTCTATAACTAGCAGAATACAGTCCCACTCTTTGACTAAGCGGAACCGGAAACTAGCATATCAGCACGTACTATACACATCTTAATTTGTTAGCAACAACCCAAGGGATTTCCAGGTGGTCCTGCGGGATGGGCTGCGCGCGGCTGATCCAGGGTCGCATCTGGCGGTCGTGAGTTCAAGTCTCAATATGTTATTAAAGGGGTTATTCTCGAACGGCTTGGGGGTCGAATAACTTCTCCCCCGATTGAGATTGGAACTCGGGCCGGGAAGAAAATCCCAGCCACGCCGAACATTTTTGTTGCTTTAATTAATCGATTGACTTATTTAGTTCTAATTTTTTTTTGGGTTTTTTTTAAGCCGCTTTGGTTTATTTTTTATTTTTTTATTGATTGATTGATTTTTTAAATTTCTTTTTCTTTTTATTTCTTGGTCTTCTTGGTTTTTTTTTTCCAAGCTGTTTGGTGCCGCAGTAGTATTTCTTAAATTGATTGACTGATTTTTGGATTTTTTGGATTTTTTGCAATTTGTTTGTATTTTGCTGTCGCTGTTGTGGTTGATGTTTCGGGTAAACGTTTCCCGTATTGCCGTCCATCTACAGATTTATTTTCTGCGTTATCGAGACTTGTTTGCTTTCAGTCTAAGCTTTGCTTTTGCCGAACTTTAAGAGTTTTAAGACCGAGGCAGTTCAGGGCCTAAACGATTTGTTAGTGGGAAGCAATTCCATGACTCGGTTTTCCAGCGGCCAATAGCGACATAAACAATTAACATGGGCCAACCTCTGGCTTACGCAGAATACATATTGGCTGGTTTTCTTGAAATGTCGTTGATTGAGGATGTAGAAGGCTTTATGCGACCTCGAGAGAAGTGGCCGATCAGCTCAGCTACATCGTGTATGGATAAATTGTAGCAAACACCGCATAGGAAAACACCCGTTCTCGTTCGCAGTGAGTCCACCAACTGTAAGCAAATCTTAAGTTGTGCGCTACCGCTTAACTTGGCAGACATAGCGATATCTTTGAATCGAATAAGCGCGCAATGACAAGCAGCATTCGCCAACGATACTCAGCAATTACAGTTAGTTTTGAAGTGTATGTCTGTTTTCAAATTTCCAACCGTTACCTTTTGGCTTGCTAACTGTTTGGAATCCTGTCCGAATACGCCTCAATTTGGGCTGAAAAATGCGCAATTCTGGCTGACGACGGTAACGAATATATAACGCTGGAGTTTCTAGCCTCAGGTCTATAACTAGCAGAATACAGTCCCACTCTTTGACTAAGCGGAACCGGAAACTAGCATATCAGCACGTACTATACACATCTTAATTTGTTAGCAACAACCCAAGGGATTTCCAGGTGGTCCTGCGGGATGGGCTGCGCGCGGCTGATCCAGGGTCGCATCTGGCGGTCGTGAGTTCAAGTCTCAATATGTTATTAAAGGGGTTATTCTCGAACGGCTTGGGGGTCGAATAACTTCTCCCCCGATTGAGATTGGAACTCGGGCCGGGAAGAAAATCCCAGCCACGCCGAACATTTTTGTTGCTTTAATTAATCGATTGACTTATTTAGTTCTAATTTTTTTTTGGGTTTTTTTTAAGCCGCTTTGGTTTATTTTTTATTTTTTTATTGATTGATTGATTTTTTAAATTTCTTTTTCTTTTTATTTCTTGGTCTTCTTGGTTTTTTTTTTCCAAGCTGTTTGGTGCCGCAGTAGTATTTCTTAAATTGATTGACTGATTTTTGGATTTTTTGGATTTTTTGCAATTTGTTTGTATTTTGCTGTCGCTGTTGTGGTTGATGTTTCGGGTAAACGTTTCCCGTATTGCCGTCCATCTACAGATTTATTTTCTGCGTTATCGAGACTTGTTTGCTTTCAGTCTAAGCTTTGCTTTTGCCGAACTTTAAGAGTTTTAAGACCGAGGCAGTTCAGGGCCTAAACGATTTGTTAGTGGGAAGCAATTCCATGACTCGGTTTTCCAGCGGCCAATAGCGACATAAACAATTAACATGGGCCAACCTCTGGCTTACGCAGAATACATATTGGCTGGTTTTCTTGAAATGTCGTTGATTGAGGATGTAGAAGGCTTTATGCGACCTCGAGAGAAGTGGCCGATCAGCTCAGCTACATCGTGTATGGATAAATTGTAGCAAACACCGCATAGGAAAACACCCGTTCTCGTTCGCAGTGAGTCCACCAACTGTAAGCAAATCTTAAGTTGTGCGCTACCGCTTAACTTGGCAGACATAGCGATATCTTTGAATCGAATAAGCGCGCAATGACAAGCAGCATTCGCCAACGATACTCAGCAATTACAGTTAGTTTTGAAGTGTATGTCTGTTTTCAAATTTCCAACCGTTACCTTTTGGCTTGCTAACTGTTTGGAATCCTGTCCGAATACGCCTCAATTTGGGCTGAAAAATGCGCAATTCTGGCTGACGACGGTAACGAATATATAACGCTGGAGTTTCTAGCCTCAGGTCTATAACTAGCAGAATACAGTCCCACTCTTTGACTAAGCGGAACCGGAAACTAGCATATCAGCACGTACTATACACATCTTAATTTGTTAGCAACAACCCAAGGGATTTCCAGGTGGTCCTGCGGGATGGGCTGCGCGCGGCTGATCCAGGGTCGCATCTGGCGGTCGTGAGTTCAAGTCTCAATATGTTATTAAAGGGGTTATTCTCGAACGGCTTGGGGGTCGAATAACTTCTCCCCCGATTGAGATTGGAACTCGGGCCGGGAAGAAAATCCCAGCCACGCCGAACATTTTTGTTGCTTTAATTAATCGATTGACTTATTTAGTTCTAATTTTTTTTTGGGTTTTTTTTAAGCCGCTTTGGTTTATTTTTTATTTTTTTATTGATTGATTGATTTTTTAAATTTCTTTTTCTTTTTATTTCTTGGTCTTCTTGGTTTTTTTTTTCCAAGCTGTTTGGTGCCGCAGTAGTATTTCTTAAATTGATTGACTGATTTTTGGATTTTTTGGATTTTTTGCAATTTGTTTGTATTTTGCTGTCGCTGTTGTGGTTGATGTTTCGGGTAAACGTTTCCCGTATTGCCGTCCATCTACAGATTTATTTTCTGCGTTATCGAGACTTGTTTGCTTTCAGTCTAAGCTTTGCTTTTGCCGAACTTTAAGAGTTTTAAGACCGAGGCAGTTCAGGGCCTAAACGATTTGTTAGTGGGAAGCAATTCCATGACTCGGTTTTCCAGCGGCCAATAGCGACATAAACAATTAACATGGGCCAACCTCTGGCTTACGCAGAATACATATTGGCTGGTTTTCTTGAAATGTCGTTGATTGAGGATGTAGAAGGCTTTATGCGACCTCGAGAGAAGTGGCCGATCAGCTCAGCTACATCGTGTATGGATAAATTGTAGCAAACACCGCATAGGAAAACACCCGTTCTCGTTCGCAGTGAGTCCACCAACTGTAAGCAAATCTTAAGTTGTGCGCTACCGCTTAACTTGGCAGACATAGCGATATCTTTGAATCGAATAAGCGCGCAATGACAAGCAGCATTCGCCAACGATACTCAGCAATTACAGTTAGTTTTGAAGTGTATGTCTGTTTTCAAATTTCCAACCGTTACCTTTTGGCTTGCTAACTGTTTGGAATCCTGTCCGAATACGCCTCAATTTGGGCTGAAAAATGCGCAATTCTGGCTGACGACGGTAACGAATATATAACGCTGGAGTTTCTAGCCTCAGGTCTATAACTAGCAGAATACAGTCCCACTCTTTGACTAAGCGGAACCGGAAACTAGCATATCAGCACGTACTATACACATCTTAATTTGTTAGCAACAACCCAAGGGATTTCCAGGTGGTCCTGCGGGATGGGCTGCGCGCGGCTGATCCAGGGTCGCATCTGGCGGTCGTGAGTTCAAGTCTCAATATGTTATTAAAGGGGTTATTCTCGAACGGCTTGGGGGTCGAATAACTTCTCCCCCGATTGAGATTGGAACTCGGGCCGGGAAGAAAATCCCAGCCACGCCGAACATTTTTGTTGCTTTAATTAATCGATTGACTTATTTAGTTCTAATTTTTTTTTGGGTTTTTTTTAAGCCGCTTTGGTTTATTTTTTATTTTTTTATTGATTGATTGATTTTTTAAATTTCTTTTTCTTTTTATTTCTTGGTCTTCTTGGTTTTTTTTTTCCAAGCTGTTTGGTGCCGCAGTAGTATTTCTTAAATTGATTGACTGATTTTTGGATTTTTTGGATTTTTTGCAATTTGTTTGTATTTTGCTGTCGCTGTTGTGGTTGATGTTTCGGGTAAACGTTTCCCGTATTGCCGTCCATCTACAGATTTATTTTCTGCGTTATCGAGACTTGTTTGCTTTCAGTCTAAGCTTTGCTTTTGCCGAACTTTAAGAGTTTTAAGACCGAGGCAGTTCAGGGCCTAAACGATTTGTTAGTGGGAAGCAATTCCATGACTCGGTTTTCCAGCGGCCAATAGCGACATAAACAATTAACATGGGCCAACCTCTGGCTTACGCAGAATACATATTGGCTGGTTTTCTTGAAATGTCGTTGATTGAGGATGTAGAAGGCTTTATGCGACCTCGAGAGAAGTGGCCGATCAGCTCAGCTACATCGTGTATGGATAAATTGTAGCAAACACCGCATAGGAAAACACCCGTTCTCGTTCGCAGTGAGTCCACCAACTGTAAGCAAATCTTAAGTTGTGCGCTACCGCTTAACTTGGCAGACATAGCGATATCTTTGAATCGAATAAGCGCGCAATGACAAGCAGCATTCGCCAACGATACTCAGCAATTACAGTTAGTTTTGAAGTGTATGTCTGTTTTCAAATTTCCAACCGTTACCTTTTGGCTTGCTAACTGTTTGGAATCCTGTCCGAATACGCCTCAATTTGGGCTGAAAAATGCGCAATTCTGGCTGACGACGGTAACGAATATATAACGCTGGAGTTTCTAGCCTCAGGTCTATAACTAGCAGAATACAGTCCCACTCTTTGACTAAGCGGAACCGGAAACTAGCATATCAGCACGTACTATACACATCTTAATTTGTTAGCAACAACCCAAGGGATTTCCAGGTGGTCCTGCGGGATGGGCTGCGCGCGGCTGATCCAGGGTCGCATCTGGCGGTCGTGAGTTCAAGTCTCAATATGTTATTAAAGGGGTTATTCTCGAACGGCTTGGGGGTCGAATAACTTCTCCCCCGATTGAGATTGGAACTCGGGCCGGGAAGAAAATCCCAGCCACGCCGAACATTTTTGTTGCTTTAATTAATCGATTGACTTATTTAGTTCTAATTTTTTTTTGGGTTTTTTTTAAGCCGCTTTGGTTTATTTTTTATTTTTTTATTGATTGATTGATTTTTTAAATTTCTTTTTCTTTTTATTTCTTGGTCTTCTTGGTTTTTTTTTTCCAAGCTGTTTGGTGCCGCAGTAGTATTTCTTAAATTGATTGACTGATTTTTGGATTTTTTGGATTTTTTGCAATTTGTTTGTATTTTGCTGTCGCTGTTGTGGTTGATGTTTCGGGTAAACGTTTCCCGTATTGCCGTCCATCTACAGATTTATTTTCTGCGTTATCGAGACTTGTTTGCTTTCAGTCTAAGCTTTGCTTTTGCCGAACTTTAAGAGTTTTAAGACCGAGGCAGTTCAGGGCCTAAACGATTTGTTAGTGGGAAGCAATTCCATGACTCGGTTTTCCAGCGGCCAATAGCGACATAAACAATTAACATGGGCCAACCTCTGGCTTACGCAGAATACATATTGGCTGGTTTTCTTGAAATGTCGTTGATTGAGGATGTAGAAGGCTTTATGCGACCTCGAGAGAAGTGGCCGATCAGCTCAGCTACATCGTGTATGGATAAATTGTAGCAAACACCGCATAGGAAAACACCCGTTCTCGTTCGCAGTGAGTCCACCAACTGTAAGCAAATCTTAAGTTGTGCGCTACCGCTTAACTTGGCAGACATAGCGATATCTTTGAATCGAATAAGCGCGCAATGACAAGCAGCATTCGCCAACGATACTCAGCAATTACAGTTAGTTTTGAAGTGTATGTCTGTTTTCAAATTTCCAACCGTTACCTTTTGGCTTGCTAACTGTTTGGAATCCTGTCCGAATACGCCTCAATTTGGGCTGAAAAATGCGCAATTCTGGCTGACGACGGTAACGAATATATAACGCTGGAGTTTCTAGCCTCAGGTCTATAACTAGCAGAATACAGTCCCACTCTTTGACTAAGCGGAACCGGAAACTAGCATATCAGCACGTACTATACACATCTTAATTTGTTAGCAACAACCCAAGGGATTTCCAGGTGGTCCTGCGGGATGGGCTGCGCGCGGCTGATCCAGGGTCGCATCTGGCGGTCGTGAGTTCAAGTCTCAATATGTTATTAAAGGGGTTATTCTCGAACGGCTTGGGGGTCGAATAACTTCTCCCCCGATTGAGATTGGAACTCGGGCCGGGAAGAAAATCCCAGCCACGCCGAACATTTTTGTTGCTTTAATTAATCGATTGACTTATTTAGTTCTAATTTTTTTTTGGGTTTTTTTTAAGCCGCTTTGGTTTATTTTTTATTTTTTTATTGATTGATTGATTTTTTAAATTTCTTTTTCTTTTTATTTCTTGGTCTTCTTGGTTTTTTTTTTCCAAGCTGTTTGGTGCCGCAGTAGTATTTCTTAAATTGATTGACTGATTTTTGGATTTTTTGGATTTTTTGCAATTTGTTTGTATTTTGCTGTCGCTGTTGTGGTTGATGTTTCGGGTAAACGTTTCCCGTATTGCCGTCCATCTACAGATTTATTTTCTGCGTTATCGAGACTTGTTTGCTTTCAGTCTAAGCTTTGCTTTTGCCGAACTTTAAGAGTTTTAAGACCGAGGCAGTTCAGGGCCTAAACGATTTGTTAGTGGGAAGCAATTCCATGACTCGGTTTTCCAGCGGCCAATAGCGACATAAACAATTAACATGGGCCAACCTCTGGCTTACGCAGAATACATATTGGCTGGTTTTCTTGAAATGTCGTTGATTGAGGATGTAGAAGGCTTTATGCGACCTCGAGAGAAGTGGCCGATCAGCTCAGCTACATCGTGTATGGATAAATTGTAGCAAACACCGCATAGGAAAACACCCGTTCTCGTTCGCAGTGAGTCCACCAACTGTAAGCAAATCTTAAGTTGTGCGCTACCGCTTAACTTGGCAGACATAGCGATATCTTTGAATCGAATAAGCGCGCAATGACAAGCAGCATTCGCCAACGATACTCAGCAATTACAGTTAGTTTTGAAGTGTATGTCTGTTTTCAAATTTCCAACCGTTACCTTTTGGCTTGCTAACTGTTTGGAATCCTGTCCGAATACGCCTCAATTTGGGCTGAAAAATGCGCAATTCTGGCTGACGACGGTAACGAATATATAACGCTGGAGTTTCTAGCCTCAGGTCTATAACTAGCAGAATACAGTCCCACTCTTTGACTAAGCGGAACCGGAAACTAGCATATCAGCACGTACTATACACATCTTAATTTGTTAGCAACAACCCAAGGGATTTCCAGGTGGTCCTGCGGGATGGGCTGCGCGCGGCTGATCCAGGGTCGCATCTGGCGGTCGTGAGTTCAAGTCTCAATATGTTATTAAAGGGGTTATTCTCGAACGGCTTGGGGGTCGAATAACTTCTCCCCCGATTGAGATTGGAACTCGGGCCGGGAAGAAAATCCCAGCCACGCCGAACATTTTTGTTGCTTTAATTAATCGATTGACTTATTTAGTTCTAATTTTTTTTTGGGTTTTTTTTAAGCCGCTTTGGTTTATTTTTTATTTTTTTATTGATTGATTGATTTTTTAAATTTCTTTTTCTTTTTATTTCTTGGTCTTCTTGGTTTTTTTTTTCCAAGCTGTTTGGTGCCGCAGTAGTATTTCTTAAATTGATTGACTGATTTTTGGATTTTTTGGATTTTTTGCAATTTGTTTGTATTTTGCTGTCGCTGTTGTGGTTGATGTTTCGGGTAAACGTTTCCCGTATTGCCGTCCATCTACAGATTTATTTTCTGCGTTATCGAGACTTGTTTGCTTTCAGTCTAAGCTTTGCTTTTGCCGAACTTTAAGAGTTTTAAGACCGAGGCAGTTCAGGGCCTAAACGATTTGTTAGTGGGAAGCAATTCCATGACTCGGTTTTCCAGCGGCCAATAGCGACATAAACAATTAACATGGGCCAACCTCTGGCTTACGCAGAATACATATTGGCTGGTTTTCTTGAAATGTCGTTGATTGAGGATGTAGAAGGCTTTATGCGACCTCGAGAGAAGTGGCCGATCAGCTCAGCTACATCGTGTATGGATAAATTGTAGCAAACACCGCATAGGAAAACACCCGTTCTCGTTCGCAGTGAGTCCACCAACTGTAAGCAAATCTTAAGTTGTGCGCTACCGCTTAACTTGGCAGACATAGCGATATCTTTGAATCGAATAAGCGCGCAATGACAAGCAGCATTCGCCAACGATACTCAGCAATTACAGTTAGTTTTGAAGTGTATGTCTGTTTTCAAATTTCCAACCGTTACCTTTTGGCTTGCTAACTGTTTGGAATCCTGTCCGAATACGCCTCAATTTGGGCTGAAAAATGCGCAATTCTGGCTGACGACGGTAACGAATATATAACGCTGGAGTTTCTAGCCTCAGGTCTATAACTAGCAGAATACAGTCCCACTCTTTGACTAAGCGGAACCGGAAACTAGCATATCAGCACGTACTATACACATCTTAATTTGTTAGCAACAACCCAAGGGATTTCCAGGTGGTCCTGCGGGATGGGCTGCGCGCGGCTGATCCAGGGTCGCATCTGGCGGTCGTGAGTTCAAGTCTCAATATGTTATTAAAGGGGTTATTCTCGAACGGCTTGGGGGTCGAATAACTTCTCCCCCGATTGAGATTGGAACTCGGGCCGGGAAGAAAATCCCAGCCACGCCGAACATTTTTGTTGCTTTAATTAATCGATTGACTTATTTAGTTCTAATTTTTTTTTGGGTTTTTTTTAAGCCGCTTTGGTTTATTTTTTATTTTTTTATTGATTGATTGATTTTTTAAATTTCTTTTTCTTTTTATTTCTTGGTCTTCTTGGTTTTTTTTTTCCAAGCTGTTTGGTGCCGCAGTAGTATTTCTTAAATTGATTGACTGATTTTTGGATTTTTTGGATTTTTTGCAATTTGTTTGTATTTTGCTGTCGCTGTTGTGGTTGATGTTTCGGGTAAACGTTTCCCGTATTGCCGTCCATCTACAGATTTATTTTCTGCGTTATCGAGACTTGTTTGCTTTCAGTCTAAGCTTTGCTTTTGCCGAACTTTAAGAGTTTTAAGACCGAGGCAGTTCAGGGCCTAAACGATTTGTTAGTGGGAAGCAATTCCATGACTCGGTTTTCCAGCGGCCAATAGCGACATAAACAATTAACATGGGCCAACCTCTGGCTTACGCAGAATACATATTGGCTGGTTTTCTTGAAATGTCGTTGATTGAGGATGTAGAAGGCTTTATGCGACCTCGAGAGAAGTGGCCGATCAGCTCAGCTACATCGTGTATGGATAAATTGTAGCAAACACCGCATAGGAAAACACCCGTTCTCGTTCGCAGTGAGTCCACCAACTGTAAGCAAATCTTAAGTTGTGCGCTACCGCTTAACTTGGCAGACATAGCGATATCTTTGAATCGAATAAGCGCGCAATGACAAGCAGCATTCGCCAACGATACTCAGCAATTACAGTTAGTTTTGAAGTGTATGTCTGTTTTCAAATTTCCAACCGTTACCTTTTGGCTTGCTAACTGTTTGGAATCCTGTCCGAATACGCCTCAATTTGGGCTGAAAAATGCGCAATTCTGGCTGACGACGGTAACGAATATATAACGCTGGAGTTTCTAGCCTCAGGTCTATAACTAGCAGAATACAGTCCCACTCTTTGACTAAGCGGAACCGGAAACTAGCATATCAGCACGTACTATACACATCTTAATTTGTTAGCAACAACCCAAGGGATTTCCAGGTGGTCCTGCGGGATGGGCTGCGCGCGGCTGATCCAGGGTCGCATCTGGCGGTCGTGAGTTCAAGTCTCAATATGTTATTAAAGGGGTTATTCTCGAACGGCTTGGGGGTCGAATAACTTCTCCCCCGATTGAGATTGGAACTCGGGCCGGGAAGAAAATCCCAGCCACGCCGAACATTTTTGTTGCTTTAATTAATCGATTGACTTATTTAGTTCTAATTTTTTTTTGGGTTTTTTTTAAGCCGCTTTGGTTTATTTTTTATTTTTTTATTGATTGATTGATTTTTTAAATTTCTTTTTCTTTTTATTTCTTGGTCTTCTTGGTTTTTTTTTTCCAAGCTGTTTGGTGCCGCAGTAGTATTTCTTAAATTGATTGACTGATTTTTGGATTTTTTGGATTTTTTGCAATTTGTTTGTATTTTGCTGTCGCTGTTGTGGTTGATGTTTCGGGTAAACGTTTCCCGTATTGCCGTCCATCTACAGATTTATTTTCTGCGTTATCGAGACTTGTTTGCTTTCAGTCTAAGCTTTGCTTTTGCCGAACTTTAAGAGTTTTAAGACCGAGGCAGTTCAGGGCCTAAACGATTTGTTAGTGGGAAGCAATTCCATGACTCGGTTTTCCAGCGGCCAATAGCGACATAAACAATTAACATGGGCCAACCTCTGGCTTACGCAGAATACATATTGGCTGGTTTTCTTGAAATGTCGTTGATTGAGGATGTAGAAGGCTTTATGCGACCTCGAGAGAAGTGGCCGATCAGCTCAGCTACATCGTGTATGGATAAATTGTAGCAAACACCGCATAGGAAAACACCCGTTCTCGTTCGCAGTGAGTCCACCAACTGTAAGCAAATCTTAAGTTGTGCGCTACCGCTTAACTTGGCAGACATAGCGATATCTTTGAATCGAATAAGCGCGCAATGACAAGCAGCATTCGCCAACGATACTCAGCAATTACAGTTAGTTTTGAAGTGTATGTCTGTTTTCAAATTTCCAACCGTTACCTTTTGGCTTGCTAACTGTTTGGAATCCTGTCCGAATACGCCTCAATTTGGGCTGAAAAATGCGCAATTCTGGCTGACGACGGTAACGAATATATAACGCTGGAGTTTCTAGCCTCAGGTCTATAACTAGCAGAATACAGTCCCACTCTTTGACTAAGCGGAACCGGAAACTAGCATATCAGCACGTACTATACACATCTTAATTTGTTAGCAACAACCCAAGGGATTTCCAGGTGGTCCTGCGGGATGGGCTGCGCGCGGCTGATCCAGGGTCGCATCTGGCGGTCGTGAGTTCAAGTCTCAATATGTTATTAAAGGGGTTATTCTCGAACGGCTTGGGGGTCGAATAACTTCTCCCCCGATTGAGATTGGAACTCGGGCCGGGAAGAAAATCCCAGCCACGCCGAACATTTTTGTTGCTTTAATTAATCGATTGACTTATTTAGTTCTAATTTTTTTTTGGGTTTTTTTTAAGCCGCTTTGGTTTATTTTTTATTTTTTTATTGATTGATTGATTTTTTAAATTTCTTTTTCTTTTTATTTCTTGGTCTTCTTGGTTTTTTTTTCCAAGCTGTTTGGTGCCGCAGTAGTATTTCTTAAATTGATTGACTGATTTTTGGATTTTTTGGATTTTTTGCAATTTGTTTGTATTTTGCTGTCGCTGTTGTGGTTGATGTTTCGGGTAAACGTTTCCCGTATTGCCGTCCATCTACAGATTTATTTTCTGCGTTATCGAGACTTGTTTGCTTTCAGTCTAAGCTTTGCTTTTGCCGAACTTTAAGAGTTTTAAGACCGAGGCAGTTCAGGGCCTAAACGATTTGTTAGTGGGAAGCAATTCCATGACTCGGTTTTCCAGCGGCCAATAGCGACATAAACAATTAACATGGGCCAACCTCTGGCTTACGCAGAATACATATTGGCTGGTTTTCTTGAAATGTCGTTGATTGAGGATGTAGAAGGCTTTATGCGACCTCGAGAGAAGTGGCCGATCAGCTCAGCTACATCGTGTATGGATAAATTGTAGCAAACACCGCATAGGAAAACACCCGTTCTCGTTCGCAGTGAGTCCACCAACTGTAAGCAAATCTTAAGTTGTGCGCTACCGCTTAACTTGGCAGACAGCGATATCTTTGAATCGAATAAGCGCGCAATGACAAGCAGCATTCGCCAACGATACTCAGCAATTACAGTTAGTTTTGAAGTGTATGTCTGTTTTCAAATTTCCAACCGTTACCTTTTGGCTTGCTAACTGTTTGGAATCCTGTCCGAATACGCCTCAATTTGGGCTGAAAAATGCGCAATTCTGGCTGACGACGGTAACGAATATATAACGCTGGAGTTTCTAGCCTCAGGTCTATAACTAGCAGAATACAGTCCCACTCTTTGACTAAGCGGAACCGGAAACTAGCATATCAGCACGTACTATACACATCTTAATTTGTTAGCAACAACCCAAGGGATTTCCAGGTGGTCCTGCGGGATGGGCTGCGCGCGGCTGATCCAGGGTCGCATCTGGCGGTCGTGAGTTCAAGTCTCAATATGTTATTAAAGGGGTTATTCTCGAACGGCTTGGGGGTCGAATAACTTCTCCTCCGATTGAGATTGGAACTCGGGCCGGGAAGAAAATCCCAGCCACGCCGAACATTTTTGTTGCTTTAATTAATCGATTGACTTATTTAGTTCTAATTTTTTTTTGGGTTTTTTTTAAGCCGCTTTGGTTTATTTTTTATTTTTTTATTGATTGATTGATTTTTTAAATTTCTTTTTCTTTTTATTTCTTGGTCTTCTTGGTTTTTTTTTTCCAAGCTGTTTGGTGCCGCAGTAGTATTTCTTAAATTGATTGACTGATTTTTGGATTTTTTGGATTTTTTGCAATTTGTTTGTATTTTGCTGTCGCTGTTGTGGTTGATGTTTCGGGTAAACGTTTCCCGTATTGCCGTCCATCTACAGATTTATTTTCTGCGTTATCGAGACTTGTTTGCTTTCAGTCTAAGCTTTGCTTTTGCCGAACTTTAAGAGTTTTAAGACCGAGGCAGTTCAGGGCCTAAACGATTTGTTAGTGGGAAGCAATTCCATGACTCGGTTTTCCAGCGGCCAATAGCGACATAAACAATTAACATGGGCCAACCTCTGGCTTACGCAGAATACATATTGGCTGGTTTTCTTGAAATGTCGTTGATTGAGGATGTAGAAGGCTTTATGCGACCTCGAGAGAAGTGGCCGATCAGCTCAGCTACATCGTGTATGGATAAATTGTAGCAAACACCGCATAGGAAAACACCCGTTCTCGTTCGCAGTGAGTCCACCAACTGTAAGCAAATCTTAAGTTGTGCGCTACCGCTTAACTTGGCAGACATAGCGATATCTTTGAATCGAATAAGCGCGCAATGACAAGCAGCATTCGCCAACGATACTCAGCAATTACAGTTAGTTTTGAAGTGTATGTCTGTTTTCAAATTTCCAACCGTTACCTTTTGGCTTGCTAACTGTTTGGAATCCTGTCCGAATACGCCTCAATTTGGGCTGAAAAATGCGCAATTCTGGCTGACGACGGTAACGAATATATAACGCTGGAGTTTCTAGCCTCAGGTCTATAACTAGCAGAATACAGTCCCACTCTTTGACTAAGCGGAACCGGAAACTAGCATATCAGCACGTACTATACACATCTTAATTTGTTAGCAACAACCCAAGGGATTTCCAGGTGGTCCTGCGGGATGGGCTGCGCGCGGCTGATCCAGGGTCGCATCTGGCGGTCGTGAGTTCAAGTCTCAATATGTTATTAAAGGGGTTATTCTCGAACGGCTTGGGGGTCGAATAACTTCTCCCCCGATTGAGATTGGAACTCGGGCCGGGAAGAAAATCCCAGCCACGCCGAACATTTTTGTTGCTTTAATTAATCGATTGACTTATTTAGTTCTAATTTTTTTTTGGGTTTTTTTTAAGCCGCTTTGGTTTATTTTTTATTTTTTTATTGATTGATTGATTTTTTAAATTTCTTTTTCTTTTTATTTCTTGGTCTTCTTGGTTTTTTTTTTCCAAGCTGTTTGGTGCCGCAGTAGTATTTCTTAAATTGATTGACTGATTTTTGGATTTTTTGGATTTTTTGCAATTTGTTTGTATTTTGCTGTCGCTGTTGTGGTTGATGTTTCGGGTAAACGTTTCCCGTATTGCCGTCCATCTACAGATTTATTTTCTGCGTTATCGAGACTTGTTTGCTTTCAGTCTAAGCTTTGCTTTTGCCGAACTTTAAGAGTTTTAAGACCGAGGCAGTTCAGGGCCTAAACGATTTGTTAGTGGGAAGCAATTCCATGACTCGGTTTTCCAGCGGCCAATAGCGACATAAACAATTAACATGGGCCAACCTCTGGCTTACGCAGAATACATATTGGCTGGTTTTCTTGAAATGTCGTTGATTGAGGATGTAGAAGGCTTTATGCGACCTCGAGAGAAGTGGCCGATCAGCTCAGCTACATCGTGTATGGATAAATTGTAGCAAACACCGCATAGGAAAACACCCGTTCTCGTTCGCAGTGAGTCCACCAACTGTAAGCAAATCTTAAGTTGTGCGCTACCGCTTAACTTGGCAGACATAGCGATATCTTTGAATCGAATAAGCGCGCAATGACAAGCAGCATTCGCCAACGATACTCAGCAATTACAGTTAGTTTTGAAGTGTATGTCTGTTTTCAAATTTCCAACCGTTACCTTTTGGCTTGCTAACTGTTTGGAATCCTGTCCGAATACGCCTCAATTTGGGCTGAAAAATGCGCAATTCTGGCTGACGACGGTAACGAATATATAACGCTGGAGTTTCTAGCCTCAGGTCTATAACTAGCAGAATACAGTCCCACTCTTTGACTAAGCGGAACCGGAAACTAGCATATCAGCACGTACTATACACATCTTAATTTGTTAGCAACAACCCAAGGGATTTCCAGGTGGTCCTGCGGGATGGGCTGCGCGCGGCTGATCCAGGGTCGCATCTGGCGGTCGTGAGTTCAAGTCTCAATATGTTATTAAAGGGGTTATTCTCGAACGGCTTGGGGGTCGAATAACTTCTCCCCCGATTGAGATTGGAACTCGGGCCGGGAAGAAAATCCCAGCCACGCCGAACATTTTTGTTGCTTTAATTAATCGATTGACTTATTTAGTTCTAATTTTTTTTTGGGTTTTTTTTAAGCCGCTTTGGTTTATTTTTTATTTTTTTATTGATTGATTGATTTTTTAAATTTCTTTTTCTTTTTATTTCTTGGTCTTCTTGGTTTTTTTTTTCCAAGCTGTTTGGTGCCGCAGTAGTATTTCTTAAATTGATTGACTGATTTTTGGATTTTTTGGATTTTTTGCAATTTGTTTGTATTTTGCTGTCGCTGTTGTGGTTGATGTTTCGGGTAAACGTTTCCCGTATTGCCGTCCATCTACAGATTTATTTTCTGCGTTATCGAGACTTGTTTGCTTTCAGTCTAAGCTTTGCTTTTGCCGAACTTTAAGAGTTTTAAGACCGAGGCAGTTCAGGGCCTAAACGATTTGTTAGTGGGAAGCAATTCCATGACTCGGTTTTCCAGCGGCCAATAGCGACATAAACAATTAACATGGGCCAACCTCTGGCTTACGCAGAATACATATTGGCTGGTTTTCTTGAAATGTCGTTGATTGAGGATGTAGAAGGCTTTATGCGACCTCGAGAGAAGTGGCCGATCAGCTCAGCTACATCGTGTATGGATAAATTGTAGCAAACACCGCATAGGAAAACACCCGTTCTCGTTCGCAGTGAGTCCACCAACTGTAAGCAAATCTTAAGTTGTGCGCTACCGCTTAACTTGGCAGACATAGCGATATCTTTGAATCGAATAAGCGCGCAATGACAAGCAGCATTCGCCAACGATACTCAGCAATTACAGTTAGTTTTGAAGTGTATGTCTGTTTTCAAATTTCCAACCGTTACCTTTTGGCTTGCTAACTGTTTGGAATCCTGTCCGAATACGCCTCAATTTGGGCTGAAAAATGCGCAATTCTGGCTGACGACGGTAACGAATATATAACGCTGGAGTTTCTAGCCTCAGGTCTATAACTAGCAGAATACAGTCCCACTCTTTGACTAAGCGGAACCGGAAACTAGCATATCAGCACGTACTATACACATCTTAATTTGTTAGCAACAACCCAAGGGATTTCCAGGTGGTCCTGCGGGATGGGCTGCGCGCGGCTGATCCAGGGTCGCATCTGGCGGTCGTGAGTTCAAGTCTCAATATGTTATTAAAGGGGTTATTCTCGAACGGCTTGGGGGTCGAATAACTTCTCCCCCGATTGAGATTGGAACTCGGGCCGGGAAGAAAATCCCAGCCACGCCGAACATTTTTGTTGCTTTAATTAATCGATTGACTTATTTAGTTCTAATTTTTTTTTGGGTTTTTTTTAAGCCGCTTTGGTTTATTTTTTATTTTTTTATTGATTGATTGATTTTTTAAATTTCTTTTTCTTTTTATTTCTTGGTCTTCTTGGTTTTTTTTTTCCAAGCTGTTTGGTGCCGCAGTAGTATTTCTTAAATTGATTGACTGATTTTTGGATTTTTTGGATTTTTTGCAATTTGTTTGTATTTTGCTGTCGCTGTTGTGGTTGATGTTTCGGGTAAACGTTTCCCGTATTGCCGTCCATCTACAGATTTATTTTCTGCGTTATCGAGACTTGTTTGCTTTCAGTCTAAGCTTTGCTTTTGCCGAACTTTAAGAGTTTTAAGACCGAGGCAGTTCAGGGCCTAAACGATTTGTTAGTGGGAAGCAATTCCATGACTCGGTTTTCCAGCGGCCAATAGCGACATAAACAATTAACATGGGCCAACCTCTGGCTTACGCAGAATACATATTGGCTGGTTTTCTTGAAATGTCGTTGATTGAGGATGTAGAAGGCTTTATGCGACCTCGAGAGAAGTGGCCGATCAGCTCAGCTACATCGTGTATGGATAAATTGTAGCAAACACCGCATAGGAAAACACCCGTTCTCGTTCGCAGTGAGTCCACCAACTGTAAGCAAATCTTAAGTTGTGCGCTACCGCTTAACTTGGCAGACATAGCGATATCTTTGAATCGAATAAGCGCGCAATGACAAGCAGCATTCGCCAACGATACTCAGCAATTACAGTTAGTTTTGAAGTGTATGTCTGTTTTCAAATTTCCAACCGTTACCTTTTGGCTTGCTAACTGTTTGGAATCCTGTCCGAATACGCCTCAATTTGGGCTGAAAAATGCGCAATTCTGGCTGACGACGGTAACGAATATATAACGCTGGAGTTTCTAGCCTCAGGTCTATAACTAGCAGAATACAGTCCCACTCTTTGACTAAGCGGAACCGGAAACTAGCATATCAGCACGTACTATACACATCTTAATTTGTTAGCAACAACCCAAGGGATTTCCAGGTGGTCCTGCGGGATGGGCTGCGCGCGGCTGATCCAGGGTCGCATCTGGCGGTCGTGAGTTCAAGTCTCAATATGTTATTAAAGGGGTTATTCTCGAACGGCTTGGGGGTCGAATAACTTCTCCCCCGATTGAGATTGGAACTCGGGCCGGGAAGAAAATCCCAGCCACGCCGAACATTTTTGTTGCTTTAATTAATCGATTGACTTATTTAGTTCTAATTTTTTTTTGGGTTTTTTTTAAGCCGCTTTGGTTTATTTTTTATTTTTTTATTGATTGATTGATTTTTTAAATTTCTTTTTCTTTTTATTTCTTGGTCTTCTTGGTTTTTTTTTTCCAAGCTGTTTGGTGCCGCAGTAGTATTTCTTAAATTGATTGACTGATTTTTGGATTTTTTGGATTTTTTGCAATTTGTTTGTATTTTGCTGTCGCTGTTGTGGTTGATGTTTCGGGTAAACGTTTCCCGTATTGCCGTCCATCTACAGATTTATTTTCTGCGTTATCGAGACTTGTTTGCTTTCAGTCTAAGCTTTGCTTTTGCCGAACTTTAAGAGTTTTAAGACCGAGGCAGTTCAGGGCCTAAACGATTTGTTAGTGGGAAGCAATTCCATGACTCGGTTTTCCAGCGGCCAATAGCGACATAAACAATTAACATGGGCCAACCTCTGGCTTACGCAGAATACATATTGGCTGGTTTTCTTGAAATGTCGTTGATTGAGGATGTAGAAGGCTTTATGCGACCTCGAGAGAAGTGGCCGATCAGCTCAGCTACATCGTGTATGGATAAATTGTAGCAAACACCGCATAGGAAAACACCCGTTCTCGTTCGCAGTGAGTCCACCAACTGTAAGCAAATCTTAAGTTGTGCGCTACCGCTTAACTTGGCAGACATAGCGATATCTTTGAATCGAATAAGCGCGCAATGACAAGCAGCATTCGCCAACGATACTCAGCAATTACAGTTAGTTTTGAAGTGTATGTCTGTTTTCAAATTTCCAACCGTTACCTTTTGGCTTGCTAACTGTTTGGAATCCTGTCCGAATACGCCTCAATTTGGGCTGAAAAATGCGCAATTCTGGCTGACGACGGTAACGAATATATAACGCTGGAGTTTCTAGCCTCAGGTCTATAACTAGCAGAATACAGTCCCACTCTTTGACTAAGCGGAACCGGAAACTAGCATATCAGCACGTACTATACACATCTTAATTTGTTAGCAACAACCCAAGGGATTTCCAGGTGGTCCTGCGGGATGGGCTGCGCGCGGCTGATCCAGGGTCGCATCTGGCGGTCGTGAGTTCAAGTCTCAATATGTTATTAAAGGGGTTATTCTCGAACGGCTTGGGGGTCGAATAACTTCTCCCCCGATTGAGATTGGAACTCGGGCCGGGAAGAAAATCCCAGCCACGCCGAACATTTTTGTTGCTTTAATTAATCGATTGACTTATTTAGTTCTAATTTTTTTTTGGGTTTTTTTTAAGCCGCTTTGGTTTATTTTTTATTTTTTTATTGATTGATTGATTTTTTAAATTTCTTTTTCTTTTTATTTCTTGGTCTTCTTGGTTTTTTTTTTCCAAGCTGTTTGGTGCCGCAGTAGTATTTCTTAAATTGATTGACTGATTTTTGGATTTTTTGGATTTTTTGCAATTTGTTTGTATTTTGCTGTCGCTGTTGTGGTTGATGTTTCGGGTAAACGTTTCCCGTATTGCCGTCCATCTACAGATTTATTTTCTGCGTTATCGAGACTTGTTTGCTTTCAGTCTAAGCTTTGCTTTTGCCGAACTTTAAGAGTTTTAAGACCGAGGCAGTTCAGGGCCTAAACGATTTGTTAGTGGGAAGCAATTCCATGACTCGGTTTTCCAGCGGCCAATAGCGACATAAACAATTAACATGGGCCAACCTCTGGCTTACGCAGAATACATATTGGCTGGTTTTCTTGAAATGTCGTTGATTGAGGATGTAGAAGGCTTTATGCGACCTCGAGAGAAGTGGCCGATCAGCTCAGCTACATCGTGTATGGATAAATTGTAGCAAACACCGCATAGGAAAACACCCGTTCTCGTTCGCAGTGAGTCCACCAACTGTAAGCAAATCTTAAGTTGTGCGCTACCGCTTAACTTGGCAGACATAGCGATATCTTTGAATCGAATAAGCGCGCAATGACAAGCAGCATTCGCCAACGATACTCAGCAATTACAGTTAGTTTTGAAGTGTATGTCTGTTTTCAAATTTCCAACCGTTACCTTTTGGCTTGCTAACTGTTTGGAATCCTGTCCGAATACGCCTCAATTTGGGCTGAAAAATGCGCAATTCTGGCTGACGACGGTAACGAATATATAACGCTGGAGTTTCTAGCCTCAGGTCTATAACTAGCAGAATACAGTCCCACTCTTTGACTAAGCGGAACCGGAAACTAGCATATCAGCACGTACTATACACATCTTAATTTGTTAGCAACAACCCAAGGGATTTCCAGGTGGTCCTGCGGGATGGGCTGCGCGCGGCTGATCCAGGGTCGCATCTGGCGGTCGTGAGTTCAAGTCTCAATATGTTATTAAAGGGGTTATTCTCGAACGGCTTGGGGGTCGAATAACTTCTCCCCCGATTGAGATTGGAACTCGGGCCGGGAAGAAAATCCCAGCCACGCCGAACATTTTTGTTGCTTTAATTAATCGATTGACTTATTTAGTTCTAATTTTTTTTTGGGTTTTTTTTAAGCCGCTTTGGTTTATTTTTTATTTTTTTATTGATTGATTGATTTTTTAAATTTCTTTTTCTTTTTATTTCTTGGTCTTCTTGGTTTTTTTTTTCCAAGCTGTTTGGTGCCGCAGTAGTATTTCTTAAATTGATTGACTGATTTTTGGATTTTTTGGATTTTTTGCAATTTGTTTGTATTTTGCTGTCGCTGTTGTGGTTGATGTTTCGGGTAAACGTTTCCCGTATTGCCGTCCATCTACAGATTTATTTTCTGCGTTATCGAGACTTGTTTGCTTTCAGTCTAAGCTTTGCTTTTGCCGAACTTTAAGAGTTTTAAGACCGAGGCAGTTCAGGGCCTAAACGATTTGTTAGTGGGAAGCAATTCCATGACTCGGTTTTCCAGCGGCCAATAGCGACATAAACAATTAACATGGGCCAACCTCTGGCTTACGCAGAATACATATTGGCTGGTTTTCTTGAAATGTCGTTGATTGAGGATGTAGAAGGCTTTATGCGACCTCGAGAGAAGTGGCCGATCAGCTCAGCTACATCGTGTATGGATAAATTGTAGCAAACACCGCATAGGAAAACACCCGTTCTCGTTCGCAGTGAGTCCACCAACTGTAAGCAAATCTTAAGTTGTGCGCTACCGCTTAACTTGGCAGACATAGCGATATCTTTGAATCGAATAAGCGCGCAATGACAAGCAGCATTCGCCAACGATACTCAGCAATTACAGTTAGTTTTGAAGTGTATGTCTGTTTTCAAATTTCCAACCGTTACCTTTTGGCTTGCTAACTGTTTGGAATCCTGTCCGAATACGCCTCAATTTGGGCTGAAAAATGCGCAATTCTGGCTGACGACGGTAACGAATATATAACGCTGGAGTTTCTAGCCTCAGGTCTATAACTAGCAGAATACAGTCCCACTCTTTGACTAAGCGGAACCGGAAACTAGCATATCAGCACGTACTATACACATCTTAATTTGTTAGCAACAACCCAAGGGATTTCCAGGTGGTCCTGCGGGATGGGCTGCGCGCGGCTGATCCAGGGTCGCATCTGGCGGTCGTGAGTTCAAGTCTCAATATGTTATTAAAGGGGTTATTCTCGAACGGCTTGGGGGTCGAATAACTTCTCCCCCGATTGAGATTGGAACTCGGGCCGGGAAGAAAATCCCAGCCACGCCGAACATTTTTGTTGCTTTAATTAATCGATTGACTTATTTAGTTCTAATTTTTTTTTGGGTTTTTTTTAAGCCGCTTTGGTTTATTTTTTATTTTTTTATTGATTGATTGATTTTTTAAATTTCTTTTTCTTTTTATTTCTTGGTCTTCTTGGTTTTTTTTTTCCAAGCTGTTTGGTGCCGCAGTAGTATTTCTTAAATTGATTGACTGATTTTTGGATTTTTTGGATTTTTTGCAATTTGTTTGTATTTTGCTGTCGCTGTTGTGGTTGATGTTTCGGGTAAACGTTTCCCGTATTGCCGTCCATCTACAGATTTATTTTCTGCGTTATCGAGACTTGTTTGCTTTCAGTCTAAGCTTTGCTTTTGCCGAACTTTAAGAGTTTTAAGACCGAGGCAGTTCAGGGCCTAAACGATTTGTTAGTGGGAAGCAATTCCATGACTCGGTTTTCCAGCGGCCAATAGCGACATAAACAATTAACATGGGCCAACCTCTGGCTTACGCAGAATACATATTGGCTGGTTTTCTTGAAATGTCGTTGATTGAGGATGTAGAAGGCTTTATGCGACCTCGAGAGAAGTGGCCGATCAGCTCAGCTACATCGTGTATGGATAAATTGTAGCAAACACCGCATAGGAAAACACCCGTTCTCGTTCGCAGTGAGTCCACCAACTGTAAGCAAATCTTAAGTTGTGCGCTACCGCTTAACTTGGCAGACATAGCGATATCTTTGAATCGAATAAGCGCGCAATGACAAGCAGCATTCGCCAACGATACTCAGCAATTACAGTTAGTTTTGAAGTGTATGTCTGTTTTCAAATTTCCAACCGTTACCTTTTGGCTTGCTAACTGTTTGGAATCCTGTCCGAATACGCCTCAATTTGGGCTGAAAAATGCGCAATTCTGGCTGACGACGGTAACGAATATATAACGCTGGAGTTTCTAGCCTCAGGTCTATAACTAGCAGAATACAGTCCCACTCTTTGACTAAGCGGAACCGGAAACTAGCATATCAGCACGTACTATACACATCTTAATTTGTTAGCAACAACCCAAGGGATTTCCAGGTGGTCCTGCGGGATGGGCTGCGCGCGGCTGATCCAGGGTCGCATCTGGCGGTCGTGAGTTCAAGTCTCAATATGTTATTAAAGGGGTTATTCTCGAACGGCTTGGGGGTCGAATAACTTCTCCCCCGATTGAGATTGGAACTCGGGCCGGGAAGAAAATCCCAGCCACGCCGAACATTTTTGTTGCTTTAATTAATCGATTGACTTATTTAGTTCTAATTTTTTTTTGGGTTTTTTTTAAGCCGCTTTGGTTTATTTTTTATTTTTTTATTGATTGATTGATTTTTTAAATTTCTTTTTCTTTTTATTTCTTGGTCTTCTTGGTTTTTTTTTTCCAAGCTGTTTGGTGCCGCAGTAGTATTTCTTAAATTGATTGACTGATTTTTGGATTTTTTGGATTTTTTGCAATTTGTTTGTATTTTGCTGTCGCTGTTGTGGTTGATGTTTCGGGTAAACGTTTCCCGTATTGCCGTCCATCTACAGATTTATTTTCTGCGTTATCGAGACTTGTTTGCTTTCAGTCTAAGCTTTGCTTTTGCCGAACTTTAAGAGTTTTAAGACCGAGGCAGTTCAGGGCCTAAACGATTTGTTAGTGGGAAGCAATTCCATGACTCGGTTTTCCAGCGGCCAATAGCGACATAAACAATTAACATGGGCCAACCTCTGGCTTACGCAGAATACATATTGGCTGGTTTTCTTGAAATGTCGTTGATTGAGGATGTAGAAGGCTTTATGCGACCTCGAGAGAAGTGGCCGATCAGCTCAGCTACATCGTGTATGGATAAATTGTAGCAAACACCGCATAGGAAAACACCCGTTCTCGTTCGCAGTGAGTCCACCAACTGTAAGCAAATCTTAAGTTGTGCGCTACCGCTTAACTTGGCAGACATAGCGATATCTTTGAATCGAATAAGCGCGCAATGACAAGCAGCATTCGCCAACGATACTCAGCAATTACAGTTAGTTTTGAAGTGTATGTCTGTTTTCAAATTTCCAACCGTTACCTTTTGGCTTGCTAACTGTTTGGAATCCTGTCCGAATACGCCTCAATTTGGGCTGAAAAATGCGCAATTCTGGCTGACGACGGTAACGAATATATAACGCTGGAGTTTCTAGCCTCAGGTCTATAACTAGCAGAATACAGTCCCACTCTTTGACTAAGCGGAACCGGAAACTAGCATATCAGCACGTACTATACACATCTTAATTTGTTAGCAACAACCCAAGGGATTTCCAGGTGGTCCTGCGGGATGGGCTGCGCGCGGCTGATCCAGGGTCGCATCTGGCGGTCGTGAGTTCAAGTCTCAATATGTTATTAAAGGGGTTATTCTCGAACGGCTTGGGGGTCGAATAACTTCTCCCCCGATTGAGATTGGAACTCGGGCCGGGAAGAAAATCCCAGCCACGCCGAACATTTTTGTTGCTTTAATTAATCGATTGACTTATTTAGTTCTAATTTTTTTTTGGGTTTTTTTTAAGCCGCTTTGGTTTATTTTTTATTTTTTTATTGATTGATTGATTTTTTAAATTTCTTTTTCTTTTTATTTCTTGGTCTTCTTGGTTTTTTTTTTCCAAGCTGTTTGGTGCCGCAGTAGTATTTCTTAAATTGATTGACTGATTTTTGGATTTTTTGGATTTTTTGCAATTTGTTTGTATTTTGCTGTCGCTGTTGTGGTTGATGTTTCGGGTAAACGTTTCCCGTATTGCCGTCCATCTACAGATTTATTTTCTGCGTTATCGAGACTTGTTTGCTTTCAGTCTAAGCTTTGCTTTTGCCGAACTTTAAGAGTTTTAAGACCGAGGCAGTTCAGGGCCTAAACGATTTGTTAGTGGGAAGCAATTCCATGACTCGGTTTTCCAGCGGCCAATAGCGACATAAACAATTAACATGGGCCAACCTCTGGCTTACGCAGAATACATATTGGCTGGTTTTCTTGAAATGTCGTTGATTGAGGATGTAGAAGGCTTTATGCGACCTCGAGAGAAGTGGCCGATCAGCTCAGCTACATCGTGTATGGATAAATTGTAGCAAACACCGCATAGGAAAACACCCGTTCTCGTTCGCAGTGAGTCCACCAACTGTAAGCAAATCTTAAGTTGTGCGCTACCGCTTAACTTGGCAGACATAGCGATATCTTTGAATCGAATAAGCGCGCAATGACAAGCAGCATTCGCCAACGATACTCAGCAATTACAGTTAGTTTTGAAGTGTATGTCTGTTTTCAAATTTCCAACCGTTACCTTTTGGCTTGCTAACTGTTTGGAATCCTGTCCGAATACGCCTCAATTTGGGCTGAAAAATGCGCAATTCTGGCTGACGACGGTAACGAATATATAACGCTGGAGTTTCTAGCCTCAGGTCTATAACTAGCAGAATACAGTCCCACTCTTTGACTAAGCGGAACCGGAAACTAGCATATCAGCACGTACTATACACATCTTAATTTGTTAGCAACAACCCAAGGGATTTCCAGGTGGTCCTGCGGGATGGGCTGCGCGCGGCTGATCCAGGGTCGCATCTGGCGGTCGTGAGTTCAAGTCTCAATATGTTATTAAAGGGGTTATTCTCGAACGGCTTGGGGGTCGAATAACTTCTCCCCCGATTGAGATTGGAACTCGGGCCGGGAAGAAAATCCCAGCCACGCCGAACATTTTTGTTGCTTTAATTAATCGATTGACTTATTTAGTTCTAATTTTTTTTTGGGTTTTTTTTAAGCCGCTTTGGTTTATTTTTTATTTTTTTATTGATTGATTGATTTTTTAAATTTCTTTTTCTTTTTATTTCTTGGTCTTCTTGGTTTTTTTTTTCCAAGCTGTTTGGTGCCGCAGTAGTATTTCTTAAATTGATTGACTGATTTTTGGATTTTTTGGATTTTTTGCAATTTGTTTGTATTTTGCTGTCGCTGTTGTGGTTGATGTTTCGGGTAAACGTTTCCCGTATTGCCGTCCATCTACAGATTTATTTTCTGCGTTATCGAGACTTGTTTGCTTTCAGTCTAAGCTTTGCTTTTGCCGAACTTTAAGAGTTTTAAGACCGAGGCAGTTCAGGGCCTAAACGATTTGTTAGTGGGAAGCAATTCCATGACTCGGTTTTCCAGCGGCCAATAGCGACATAAACAATTAACATGGGCCAACCTCTGGCTTACGCAGAATACATATTGGCTGGTTTTCTTGAAATGTCGTTGATTGAGGATGTAGAAGGCTTTATGCGACCTCGAGAGAAGTGGCCGATCAGCTCAGCTACATCGTGTATGGATAAATTGTAGCAAACACCGCATAGGAAAACACCCGTTCTCGTTCGCAGTGAGTCCACCAACTGTAAGCAAATCTTAAGTTGTGCGCTACCGCTTAACTTGGCAGACATAGCGATATCTTTGAATCGAATAAGCGCGCAATGACAAGCAGCATTCGCCAACGATACTCAGCAATTACAGTTAGTTTTGAAGTGTATGTCTGTTTTCAAATTTCCAACCGTTACCTTTTGGCTTGCTAACTGTTTGGAATCCTGTCCGAATACGCCTCAATTTGGGCTGAAAAATGCGCAATTCTGGCTGACGACGGTAACGAATATATAACGCTGGAGTTTCTAGCCTCAGGTCTATAACTAGCAGAATACAGTCCCACTCTTTGACTAAGCGGAACCGGAAACTAGCATATCAGCACGTACTATACACATCTTAATTTGTTAGCAACAACCCAAGGGATTTCCAGGTGGTCCTGCGGGATGGGCTGCGCGCGGCTGATCCAGGGTCGCATCTGGCGGTCGTGAGTTCAAGTCTCAATATGTTATTAAAGGGGTTATTCTCGAACGGCTTGGGGGTCGAATAACTTCTCCCCCGATTGAGATTGGAACTCGGGCCGGGAAGAAAATCCCAGCCACGCCGAACATTTTTGTTGCTTTAATTAATCGATTGACTTATTTAGTTCTAATTTTTTTTTGGGTTTTTTTTAAGCCGCTTTGGTTTATTTTTTATTTTTTTATTGATTGATTGATTTTTTAAATTTCTTTTTCTTTTTATTTCTTGGTCTTCTTGGTTTTTTTTTTCCAAGCTGTTTGGTGCCGCAGTAGTATTTCTTAAATTGATTGACTGATTTTTGGATTTTTTGGATTTTTTGCAATTTGTTTGTATTTTGCTGTCGCTGTTGTGGTTGATGTTTCGGGTAAACGTTTCCCGTATTGCCGTCCATCTACAGATTTATTTTCTGCGTTATCGAGACTTGTTTGCTTTCAGTCTAAGCTTTGCTTTTGCCGAACTTTAAGAGTTTTAAGACCGAGGCAGTTCAGGGCCTAAACGATTTGTTAGTGGGAAGCAATTCCATGACTCGGTTTTCCAGCGGCCAATAGCGACATAAACAATTAACATGGGCCAACCTCTGGCTTACGCAGAATACATATTGGCTGGTTTTCTTGAAATGTCGTTGATTGAGGATGTAGAAGGCTTTATGCGACCTCGAGAGAAGTGGCCGATCAGCTCAGCTACATCGTGTATGGATAAATTGTAGCAAACACCGCATAGGAAAACACCCGTTCTCGTTCGCAGTGAGTCCACCAACTGTAAGCAAATCTTAAGTTGTGCGCTACCGCTTAACTTGGCAGACATAGCGATATCTTTGAATCGAATAAGCGCGCAATGACAAGCAGCATTCGCCAACGATACTCAGCAATTACAGTTAGTTTTGAAGTGTATGTCTGTTTTCAAATTTCCAACCGTTACCTTTTGGCTTGCTAACTGTTTGGAATCCTGTCCGAATACGCCTCAATTTGGGCTGAAAAATGCGCAATTCTGGCTGACGACGGTAACGAATATATAACGCTGGAGTTTCTAGCCTCAGGTCTATAACTAGCAGAATACAGTCCCACTCTTTGACTAAGCGGAACCGGAAACTAGCATATCAGCACGTACTATACACATCTTAATTTGTTAGCAACAACCCAAGGGATTTCCAGGTGGTCCTGCGGGATGGGCTGCGCGCGGCTGATCCAGGGTCGCATCTGGCGGTCGTGAGTTCAAGTCTCAATATGTTATTAAAGGGGTTATTCTCGAACGGCTTGGGGGTCGAATAACTTCTCCCCCGATTGAGATTGGAACTCGGGCCGGGAAGAAAATCCCAGCCACGCCGAACATTTTTGTTGCTTTAATTAATCGATTGACTTATTTAGTTCTAATTTTTTTTTGGGTTTTTTTTAAGCCGCTTTGGTTTATTTTTTATTTTTTTATTGATTGATTGATTTTTTAAATTTCTTTTTCTTTTTATTTCTTGGTCTTCTTGGTTTTTTTTTTCCAAGCTGTTTGGTGCCGCAGTAGTATTTCTTAAATTGATTGACTGATTTTTGGATTTTTTGGATTTTTTGCAATTTGTTTGTATTTTGCTGTCGCTGTTGTGGTTGATGTTTCGGGTAAACGTTTCCCGTATTGCCGTCCATCTACAGATTTATTTTCTGCGTTATCGAGACTTGTTTGCTTTCAGTCTAAGCTTTGCTTTTGCCGAACTTTAAGAGTTTTAAGACCGAGGCAGTTCAGGGCCTAAACGATTTGTTAGTGGGAAGCAATTCCATGACTCGGTTTTCCAGCGGCCAATAGCGACATAAACAATTAACATGGGCCAACCTCTGGCTTACGCAGAATACATATTGGCTGGTTTTCTTGAAATGTCGTTGATTGAGGATGTAGAAGGCTTTATGCGACCTCGAGAGAAGTGGCCGATCAGCTCAGCTACATCGTGTATGGATAAATTGTAGCAAACACCGCATAGGAAAACACCCGTTCTCGTTCGCAGTGAGTCCACCAACTGTAAGCAAATCTTAAGTTGTGCGCTACCGCTTAACTTGGCAGACATAGCGATATCTTTGAATCGAATAAGCGCGCAATGACAAGCAGCATTCGCCAACGATACTCAGCAATTACAGTTAGTTTTGAAGTGTATGTCTGTTTTCAAATTTCCAACCGTTACCTTTTGGCTTGCTAACTGTTTGGAATCCTGTCCGAATACGCCTCAATTTGGGCTGAAAAATGCGCAATTCTGGCTGACGACGGTAACGAATATATAACGCTGGAGTTTCTAGCCTCAGGTCTATAACTAGCAGAATACAGTCCCACTCTTTGACTAAGCGGAACCGGAAACTAGCATATCAGCACGTACTATACACATCTTAATTTGTTAGCAACAACCCAAGGGATTTCCAGGTGGTCCTGCGGGATGGGCTGCGCGCGGCTGATCCAGGGTCGCATCTGGCGGTCGTGAGTTCAAGTCTCAATATGTTATTAAAGGGGTTATTCTCGAACGGCTTGGGGGTCGAATAACTTCTCCCCCGATTGAGATTGGAACTCGGGCCGGGAAGAAAATCCCAGCCACGCCGAACATTTTTGTTGCTTTAATTAATCGATTGACTTATTTAGTTCTAATTTTTTTTTGGGTTTTTTTTAAGCCGCTTTGGTTTATTTTTTATTTTTTTATTGATTGATTGATTTTTTAAATTTCTTTTTCTTTTTATTTCTTGGTCTTCTTGGTTTTTTTTTTCCAAGCTGTTTGGTGCCGCAGTAGTATTTCTTAAATTGATTGACTGATTTTTGGATTTTTTGGATTTTTTGCAATTTGTTTGTATTTTGCTGTCGCTGTTGTGGTTGATGTTTCGGGTAAACGTTTCCCGTATTGCCGTCCATCTACAGATTTATTTTCTGCGTTATCGAGACTTGTTTGCTTTCAGTCTAAGCTTTGCTTTTGCCGAACTTTAAGAGTTTTAAGACCGAGGCAGTTCAGGGCCTAAACGATTTGTTAGTGGGAAGCAATTCCATGACTCGGTTTTCCAGCGGCCAATAGCGACATAAACAATTAACATGGGCCAACCTCTGGCTTACGCAGAATACATATTGGCTGGTTTTCTTGAAATGTCGTTGATTGAGGATGTAGAAGGCTTTATGCGACCTCGAGAGAAGTGGCCGATCAGCTCAGCTACATCGTGTATGGATAAATTGTAGCAAACACCGCATAGGAAAACACCCGTTCTCGTTCGCAGTGAGTCCACCAACTGTAAGCAAATCTTAAGTTGTGCGCTACCGCTTAACTTGGCAGACATAGCGATATCTTTGAATCGAATAAGCGCGCAATGACAAGCAGCATTCGCCAACGATACTCAGCAATTACAGTTAGTTTTGAAGTGTATGTCTGTTTTCAAATTTCCAACCGTTACCTTTTGGCTTGCTAACTGTTTGGAATCCTGTCCGAATACGCCTCAATTTGGGCTGAAAAATGCGCAATTCTGGCTGACGACGGTAACGAATATATAACGCTGGAGTTTCTAGCCTCAGGTCTATAACTAGCAGAATACAGTCCCACTCTTTGACTAAGCGGAACCGGAAACTAGCATATCAGCACGTACTATACACATCTTAATTTGTTAGCAACAACCCAAGGGATTTCCAGGTGGTCCTGCGGGATGGGCTGCGCGCGGCTGATCCAGGGTCGCATCTGGCGGTCGTGAGTTCAAGTCTCAATATGTTATTAAAGGGGTTATTCTCGAACGGCTTGGGGGTCGAATAACTTCTCCCCCGATTGAGATTGGAACTCGGGCCGGGAAGAAAATCCCAGCCACGCCGAACATTTTTGTTGCTTTAATTAATCGATTGACTTATTTAGTTCTAATTTTTTTTTGGGTTTTTTTTAAGCCGCTTTGGTTTATTTTTTATTTTTTTATTGATTGATTGATTTTTTAAATTTCTTTTTCTTTTTATTTCTTGGTCTTCTTGGTTTTTTTTTTCCAAGCTGTTTGGTGCCGCAGTAGTATTTCTTAAATTGATTGACTGATTTTTGGATTTTTTGGATTTTTTGCAATTTGTTTGTATTTTGCTGTCGCTGTTGTGGTTGATGTTTCGGGTAAACGTTTCCCGTATTGCCGTCCATCTACAGATTTATTTTCTGCGTTATCGAGACTTGTTTGCTTTCAGTCTAAGCTTTGCTTTTGCCGAACTTTAAGAGTTTTAAGACCGAGGCAGTTCAGGGCCTAAACGATTTGTTAGTGGGAAGCAATTCCATGACTCGGTTTTCCAGCGGCCAATAGCGACATAAACAATTAACATGGGCCAACCTCTGGCTTACGCAGAATACATATTGGCTGGTTTTCTTGAAATGTCGTTGATTGAGGATGTAGAAGGCTTTATGCGACCTCGAGAGAAGTGGCCGATCAGCTCAGCTACATCGTGTATGGATAAATTGTAGCAAACACCGCATAGGAAAACACCCGTTCTCGTTCGCAGTGAGTCCACCAACTGTAAGCAAATCTTAAGTTGTGCGCTACCGCTTAACTTGGCAGACATAGCGATATCTTTGAATCGAATAAGCGCGCAATGACAAGCAGCATTCGCCAACGATACTCAGCAATTACAGTTAGTTTTGAAGTGTATGTCTGTTTTCAAATTTCCAACCGTTACCTTTTGGCTTGCTAACTGTTTGGAATCCTGTCCGAATACGCCTCAATTTGGGCTGAAAAATGCGCAATTCTGGCTGACGACGGTAACGAATATATAACGCTGGAGTTTCTAGCCTCAGGTCTATAACTAGCAGAATACAGTCCCACTCTTTGACTAAGCGGAACCGGAAACTAGCATATCAGCACGTACTATACACATCTTAATTTGTTAGCAACAACCCAAGGGATTTCCAGGTGGTCCTGCGGGATGGGCTGCGCGCGGCTGATCCAGGGTCGCATCTGGCGGTCGTGAGTTCAAGTCTCAATATGTTATTAAAGGGGTTATTCTCGAACGGCTTGGGGGTCGAATAACTTCTCCCCCGATTGAGATTGGAACTCGGGCCGGGAAGAAAATCCCAGCCACGCCGAACATTTTTGTTGCTTTAATTAATCGATTGACTTATTTAGTTCTAATTTTTTTTTGGGTTTTTTTTAAGCCGCTTTGGTTTATTTTTTATTTTTTTATTGATTGATTGATTTTTTAAATTTCTTTTTCTTTTTATTTCTTGGTCTTCTTGGTTTTTTTTTTCCAAGCTGTTTGGTGCCGCAGTAGTATTTCTTAAATTGATTGACTGATTTTTGGATTTTTTGGATTTTTTGCAATTTGTTTGTATTTTGCTGTCGCTGTTGTGGTTGATGTTTCGGGTAAACGTTTCCCGTATTGCCGTCCATCTACAGATTTATTTTCTGCGTTATCGAGACTTGTTTGCTTTCAGTCTAAGCTTTGCTTTTGCCGAACTTTAAGAGTTTTAAGACCGAGGCAGTTCAGGGCCTAAACGATTTGTTAGTGGGAAGCAATTCCATGACTCGGTTTTCCAGCGGCCAATAGCGACATAAACAATTAACATGGGCCAACCTCTGGCTTACGCAGAATACATATTGGCTGGTTTTCTTGAAATGTCGTTGATTGAGGATGTAGAAGGCTTTATGCGACCTCGAGAGAAGTGGCCGATCAGCTCAGCTACATCGTGTATGGATAAATTGTAGCAAACACCGCATAGGAAAACACCCGTTCTCGTTCGCAGTGAGTCCACCAACTGTAAGCAAATCTTAAGTTGTGCGCTACCGCTTAACTTGGCAGACATAGCGATATCTTTGAATCGAATAAGCGCGCAATGACAAGCAGCATTCGCCAACGATACTCAGCAATTACAGTTAGTTTTGAAGTGTATGTCTGTTTTCAAATTTCCAACCGTTACCTTTTGGCTTGCTAACTGTTTGGAATCCTGTCCGAATACGCCTCAATTTGGGCTGAAAAATGCGCAATTCTGGCTGACGACGGTAACGAATATATAACGCTGGAGTTTCTAGCCTCAGGTCTATAACTAGCAGAATACAGTCCCACTCTTTGACTAAGCGGAACCGGAAACTAGCATATCAGCACGTACTATACACATCTTAATTTGTTAGCAACAACCCAAGGGATTTCCAGGTGGTCCTGCGGGATGGGCTGCGCGCGGCTGATCCAGGGTCGCATCTGGCGGTCGTGAGTTCAAGTCTCAATATGTTATTAAAGGGGTTATTCTCGAACGGCTTGGGGGTCGAATAACTTCTCCCCCGATTGAGATTTGGAACTCGGGCCGGGAAGAAAATCCCAGCCACGCCGAACATTTTTGTTGCTTTAATTAATCGATTGACTTATTTAGTTCTAATTTTTTTTTGGGTTTTTTTAAGCCGCTTTGGTTTATTTTTTATTTTTTTATTGATTGATTGATTTTTAAATTCTTTTTCTTTTTATTTCTTGGTCTTCTTGGTTTTTTTTTTTCCAAGCTGTTTGGTGCCGCAGTAGTATTTCTTAAATTGATTGACTGATTTTTGGATTTTTTGGATTTTTTGCAATTTGTTTGTATTTTGCTGTCGCTGTTGTGGTTGATGTTTCGGGTAAACGTTTCCCGTATTGCCGTCCATCTACAGATTTATTTTCTGCGTTATCGAGACTTGTTTGCTTTCAGTCTAAGCTTTGCTTTTGCCGAACTTTAAGAGTTTTAAGACCGAGGCAGTTCAGGGCCTAAACGATTTGTTAGTGGGAAGCAATTCCATGACTCGGTTTTCCAGCGGCCAATAGCGACATAAACAATTAACATGGGCCAACCTCTGGCTTACGCAGAATACATATTGGCTGGTTTTCTTGAAATGTCGTTGATTGAGGATGTAGAAGGCTTTATGCGACCTCGAGAGAAGTGGCCGATCAGCTCAGCTACATCGTGTATGGATAAATTGTAGCAAACACCGCATAGGAAAACACCCGTTCTCGTTCGCAGTGAGTCCACCAACTGTAAGCAAATCTTAAGTTGTGCGCTACCGCTTAACTTGGCAGACATAGCGATATCTTTGAATCGAATAAGCGCGCAATGACAAGCAGCATTCGCCAACGATACTCAGCAATTACAGTTAGTTTTGAAGTGTATGTCTGTTTTCAAATTTCCAACCGTTACCTTTTGGCTTGCTAACTGTTTGGAATCCTGTCCGAATACGCCTCAATTTGGGCTGAAAAATGCGCAATTCTGGCTGACGACGGTAACGAATATATAACGCTGGAGTTTCTAGCCTCAGGTCTATAACTAGCAGAATACAGTCCCACTCTTTGACTAAGCGGAACCGGAAACTAGCATATCAGCACGTACTATACACATCTTAATTTGTTAGCAACAACCCAAGGGATTTCCAGGTGGTCCTGCGGGATGGGCTGCGCGCGGCTGATCCAGGGTCGCATCTGGCGGTCGTGAGTTCAAGTCTCAATATGTTATTAAAGGGGTTATTCTCGAACGGCTTGGGGGTCGAATAACTTCTCCCCCGATTGAGATTGGAACTCGGGCCGGGAAGAAAATCCCAGCCACGCCGAACATTTTTGTTGCTTTAATTAATCGATTGACTTATTTAGTTCTAATTTTTTTTTGGGTTTTTTTTAAGCCGCTTTGGTTTATTTTTTATTTTTTTATTGATTGATTGATTTTTTAAATTTCTTTTTCTTTTTATTTCTTGGTCTTCTTGGTTTTTTTTTTCCAAGCTGTTTGGTGCCGCAGTAGTATTTCTTAAATTGATTGACTGATTTTTGGATTTTTTGGATTTTTTGCAATTTGTTTGTATTTTGCTGTCGCTGTTGTGGTTGATGTTTCGGGTAAACGTTTCCCGTATTGCCGTCCATCTACAGATTTATTTTCTGCGTTATCGAGACTTGTTTGCTTTCAGTCTAAGCTTTGCTTTTGCCGAACTTTAAGAGTTTTAAGACCGAGGCAGTTCAGGGCCTAAACGATTTGTTAGTGGGAAGCAATTCCATGACTCGGTTTTCCAGCGGCAATAGCGACATAAACAATTAACATGGGCCAACCTCTGGCTTACGCAGAATACATATTGGCTGGTTTTCTTGAAATGTCGTTGATTGAGGATGTAGAAGGCTTTATGCGACCTCGAGAGAAGTGGCCGATCAGCTCAGCTACATCGTGTATGGATAAATTGTAGCAAACACCGCATAGGAAAACACCCGTTCTCGTTCGCAGTGAGTCCACCAACTGTAAGCAAATCTTAAGTTGTGCGCTACCGCTTAACTTGGCAGACATAGCGATATCTTTGAATCGAATAAGCGCGCAATGACAAGCAGCATTCGCCAACGATACTCAGCAATTACAGTTAGTTTTGAAGTGTATGTCTGTTTTCAAATTTCCAACCGTTACCTTTTGGCTTGCTAACTGTTTGGAATCCTGTCCGAATACGCCTCAATTTGGGCTGAAAAATGCGCAATTCTGGCTGACGACGGTAAACGAATATATAACGCTGGAGTTTCTAGCCTCAGGTCTATAACTAGCAGAATACAGTCCCACTCTTTGACTAAGCGGAACCGGAAACTAGCATATCAGCACGTACTATACACATCTTAATTTGTTAGCAACAACCCAAGGGATTTCCAGGTGGTCCTGCGGGATGGGCTGCGCGCGGCTGATCCAGGGTCGCATCTGGCGGTCGTGAGTTCAAGTCTCAATATGTTATTAAAGGGGTTATTCTCGAACGGCTTGGGGGTCGAATAACTTCTCCCCGATTGAGATTGGAACTCGGGCCGGGAAGAAAATCCCAGCCACGCCGAACATTTTTGTTGCTTTAATTAATCGATTGACTTATTTAGTTCTAATTTTTTTTGGGGTTTTTTTTAAGCCGCTTTGGTTTATTTTTATTTTTTTATTGATTGATTGATTTTTTAAATTTCTTTTTCTTTTTATTTCTTGGTCTTCTTGGTTTTTTTTTTTCCAAGCTGTTTGGTGCCGCAGTAGTATTTCTTAAATTGATTGACTGATTTTTGGATTTTTTGGATTTTTTGCAATTTGTTTGTATTTTGCTGTCGCTGTTGTGGTTGATGTTTCGGGTAAACGTTTCCCGTATTGCCGTCCATCTACAGATTTATTTTCTGCGTTATCGAGACTTGTTTGCTTTCAGTCTAAGCTTTGCTTTTGCCGAACTTTAAGAGTTTAAGACCGAGGCAGTTCAGGGCCTAAACGATTTGTTAGTGGGAAGCAATTCCATGACTCGGTTTTCCAGCGGCCAATAGCGACATAAACAATTAACATGGGCCAACCTCTGCTTACGCAGAATACATATTGGCTGGTTTTCTTGAAATGTCGTTGATTGAGGATGTAGAAGGCTTATGCGACCTCGAGAGAAGTGGCCGATCAGCTCAGCTACATCGTGTATGGATAAATTGTAGCAAACACCGCATAGGAAAACACCCGTTCTCGTTCGCAGTGAGTCCACCAACTGTAAGCAAATCT